>NW_022900951.1:76205201-76221129 GCF_012274545.1 Fukomys damarensis
TTTTTTTTTTTTTTTTGGTACCGGGCATTGAACTCGGGTCTTTGTGCTTGCAAGGCAGGCCACCGAACCACTGAGCTCAATCCCTGGCCCTTATAATGACTATTGACCAGTCTGGCAAGTGAGAGATATTTATTAAGAGATAATATGAAAACAAGTCTTAAAAATCTGTCTCTACTGCAGACCAACCAGAACAGAAGATATGGAGACTCTAGTTAAGATCTTTCTGGGCAGGAACATTATCCTCTCACTTTTCTCAGTAGTGAGCAAGGATTTTTTTCAGTTTGAAGTTTTAGAATATCACTTATTGTATAGAACTTTATATATACAATGGAAGTACTTAAAACTTCTTCTAAGCTTCATTCTTTCTTTGTAATAAATCCCTATATCAATTAGCTTGAATGTGGACTCTGAACTGCTAGCAAGGCAGAATTAGTTATATAAAAGAATACATTATTTTCATTGTATTATATTCTTAAAATTTTACAAGTCCATGTGGATCACTAAAAGAAACCAAAGCTTAATGTCATTCTACTAAGTAGATCCTGAAATAAAAAAGGAAAACATCAAAGTAAAAGAAACACTCTCATTTCATTATACAACATAAAATAATATAATAGAAAAAAGTTGTTTAGATTTAAACACACCTGTCTTAATAGTGTAGGCAATGACATAGTTAAATATATACATTTTATCTTACTTGTATCTCTTATGTATATTGAAAAAAATATATTATAATAACGATTATCTATTTTGAGCAAATGTTCTCCAGTCTCAAGCCAGTGATAGCCATAGGCCTCACAATAGTAGTGTGCACCATTGTATTTATGTAAGTAACCTAACTATATAAAATATTTTTACACACTCATATACAGCTTATTTTATGTTCTTTTACAATCAACCACTGACGCATAAATTATCTATCTAGTATAGATTGAAAGTAAAAAACTGTATGTGATAGTGAGGCAAACAGTTCATCAAGCATTATTTGTGATGTCAAAATGAAGTTTAGTGGTAGAGAAGACTAGAAGAGAAGATTGTCCACAGGAGAATTTCTCTTCTAATAAGTCTATAAAACAGAATTGTAGTTTTTAAAGCTTTCCCAGACACATTCATTCTCCAGTGTACAGCAGTTGGGAAACACATTATAACAGATTATTATATAAATGAACCAACTTTACACATATGTCTACAAATAAAATCACATGGGTAAAGCTATTTATCAAAATCCTCCTTCTAGGAAAAAGGAGCTAAGTTGCCTTGGCCACATAGAAAAAAATGAATTAAAATGCAAGTATATCCAAGTAAAAGGCAGAAAACTGTGAAATGTGGCAAAAGCTAACCAGAACGATGTGATTAGATGTCCTTGACTGAATGTATAGCTTTAACTGGCACTTTGAGCCTAATATTGCCCATTAAGGATGTTCTGACTTGACTTGGTGAAATATGCTTGTAATCTCAGAACCCCTGGAAGCTGAAGTAGTACAAAGCCAAATTCCAGACCAGCCTTGGGAATGAGCAACTTACTAAGATCCTGACCCAAAATAAAAAATACAAGCAAGCTGGAAATATAGCTCAGTGCAGAGGCTCTGGGTTACATTGTTTGTGCTACATACACACAAAATAAAAGTGCTTATAACATCTCAGTCATGTGATGCAAAGTTAAACTGCATCTTGTGTTCTTTAAGCCACATTTCTAGCTTTGAAAATTCACATATCTGCAGAATGCTCCTTCTATTTCTGGATTGAAATCCCAAATGCCAGTTAAATAAAGTGAGAAAAGCTGAATTATAAAAGTCAACTCAGGAGGCAAAGTCAGAGAGGCCCACAGGGGAAAAAAATCTCCATATCATCAGCAGATTACTTAATTAATGAATAGAGTGTTTTTCTAATATCTTTCAAAAGTACAATATTCAGTAACAGATTGAAAAACTATTATCTCCATTTTTGCTTTGTTTCATCTTCCATATGTAACAATTTCTATTACTTCTATGTTTTTCCTAAAATCAGTCACACTTTCCAGTGTACTCTAATGCAGAGTCTTATTATTTCATGCTTTATTATTAAAGAAGCTGTAAGCCACTTTCTTTGAGCAGCCCTTCACTACCATAACACCTTGACCACTAGATCATGTCTTTTATAGTTCATTCTAGATATCACTGTACAACAATCTCTCTAACATGATAAACTGTGCATAATATTTACCTGTTCTTTTTATCAATGATTTATAGAGGGTTGCAAAAATCACTGCTATAATTTTAAGTTCCTTGATAATGTATTTCTTCATGAAAGTTCAATACTTTCAAATGGTTATCCTAAAATGTTTCTAGTACTCACTGATATACTGCAACTAATTAAACTTACCACCACATTGATGGGAAAATATATATTCTCTTTTCACTCCTCTGTGCACATTGAACCAACAACCAAATATATCTCTGTACTTCAGTTTCCGCAATAGTAAAATGCAAATTAACAGTTAGTTATAAAGATTAAATGAGTTGCATAGGAAAATATCTAGTATCTACTCAGTATTATGCAAATGTTCATTAGCTATGTAAGTCAAATAAATGAACATTTATTTTTGCCTTCTGCTTATCAAAATATTAACAGTCCTTCAGGTCTCATCTTGTTCATAGCAATATCTACATTCACTACTTTATTGGAAACCAAGCTTAGTCCTCTTAGAACTATATATTTTCTACTGCCAAATATAATGTTCAATGTGCTATATTGTTTAAAGTAGTTTCAATGGTATATATTGAATCATCCCAATTGATTCTAAGTTATTTGAAGTTAGGCAATTTTACTTCTAAATCCTTTTATAGTACATTTAATATACAGTGAACAGTAAAATATCTAATGACTATTAAAATAAGGCAAAACATACAAAGTTATTGACTGTTTAGTACCAGGAAGGGAAAAGCCTGTACAAGTCTACGCACCACTATTCTTTGAAATGTTGGTGATAACCATCCAAAGCTCAGAATAATTTGTTTCCCACTTTTACACTTTTCCATTTAGAAAAATCTAGAAAATACAAAATAAAAAACACTAAACTAATGTGATCCATTGGATCTTGGTAAGATTTCCAATGACAGCTGAGCGTGGTGGCGCATGCCTGTAATCCCAGCACTCGGGACGCTGAGGCAGGAGGATTGCTGTGAGTTTGAGACCAGCCTGGGCTACATAGTGAGTTCCAGGTCAGTCTCAACTACATCGGGAGACCCCATCTCAAAAAAACAAAAGTAAAAAAAAAAGATTTCCAATGACTATGAAATTTTTCTTTGGTAAAGACCAAGCAAGCATCTCTAGCTACTTCTGTAGTTTGACTTCTAAACTGACACCTACAATGTCTAAAAATAAATGCCTTGTTGCTTTTGAAATTCTTTTACATCTTACCATCCAAAAAGTGTCTAGATCTTTTCCACTATGGTCATATAGATTACAGATCAAATTGGCATTAAACAACTGAATTATTAAATTATAGCTAAATGAATGTGTAGTCAAATGGCCCAAGAAATAAAGGATGGATTTTACCAATGATTTTCAGATGATGTATTGCATCATATACGTCACTTAATTTAAACATTATATATGCCTCAATAATATTACATAATCAGTTAATATTATGGGAGTTTAATTATTGCAGAGATTAAGAAATTTACCTGATTTTGTTTTCTTGTTTTTAAAATGTAATACAAGTAGATATTAATAAACATAAAAAGGTTCTATGACAAAATAATTTGTCATAACAATATTATTAGCCAAAAGACAATTGTAAAAAACTGTGTATCATGATCTAAAAATAATATATTTTTAATTGCTAATCTATATCTCACTAATTTCCTCATAATACTATAACTTTTTGCATAAAAGCTTTTAATTATTAAAGTATATCACAGTTGTATAATTTTGAAAAAAAATTTTCGATATCACAGTATCTCATATATTATGGTTATTATATATTTTAAGCTTCTCACATGAGAGAGACAATGTGACATTTGCACATATGCATCTGATTTACTTCACTTAAGAGTATGGCCTCTAGGTGCATCCATTTACCTAGAAATGTCTCAATTTAATGTTCTTTATGGTTGAACATTGCAGCATTATATTTTTAAAAATCACATCTTTTTTGTCCATTCATTGGTTGATGAGCATTGGGTTGTTCCCAAAATTTAACTATTACAAACTGTGCCACTATAAACATGGGTGTGCGGATATTGCTATGGTTTAATGCTTTTAATTATTTTGGAAAGATACTCACAATAGGGATAGTTGAGTCAAGTGTAACCTCTAATCCTAGTTTTGCTGAGGAATCTCCAAACTGATTTCCACAGTGATTGCACCAGTCCATGCTCCCACCAACATGGAGAAATGTTCCTTTCTCCCCACAGCCCAACCAGCATTTGTTGTTGGTTCATTTCTTGATAACTGCCATCTTTTTAGAGTGAGACAGAATTTCAATGTTGTTTCAATGTGTATCTTTCAAGTGACCAGTGATTTTGAACAATTTTTCATGTATTTATTTACCATTTCTACTTGGTCTTCTGAGACATGTGTATTCAGGACAGATGCACTTTTTTGGATTGGATCTTTAAATCTGAGGAGACTTCATTTTTTTCAGTTCTTCATATGTTTTAGATATTAGTGCTTATTCTGAGGAAACACTGGCTAAAACTTTTTCCCCATTCTGTGGGATGCCTTTTCACTTTGTTTGTGATTTGTTTTACTGTGCAAAATATTATTAATGTGACTGAGATCCCCAGTTTTTGATTCTGTGTAATATCTCCAGTGCAATCTGTGTTTTGTTTATGAATATTCGCCTACATCTCTGTCCAAGCGTTTTATTGTCTTTTCAAGCTGATAAAGTGCTTCTGTTTTAATATTTAGATTCTGATATATTTTTATTTTAGTTTAGTGCATGGTGAGAGACATGGGTCTAGTTTGTCTTCAGCATGTGGAAAGCCAGTTTTTCTGGTATCATTTATTAAATAGGCTGTAATTCTTTCAGTGAACACTTTTGGCCCCTTTGTAAATGATAAGGTGGCTGAGTGTGTTTGGTGTTGTTTCTACATTTTCTAAATGGTTTCACTTATCCTCAGGCCTTTTTCTTTTCTTTGCCAGTATCACACAGTTTTTGTCACTGTTGCTCTGTGTAAAATTTCAAGTCACTGTGATGTTGTTGCCTGCCTTGCCTTTGTTGCCCAGAATTGCTTCTGCTATTCTAGGTCTCTTCTGATTCCATATGAATTTTGGGAATGATTTCTCTAGTTTTGTGAGGTATGATAATGATATTTTGATTGGGATTGCATTAAATCTGTATAAAAAGTTGGGGAATATGGCCATCTTCATTATGTTGGTTCTTCCTACTCATGAACAAGTGATATCTTTCCATTTTCTGATATCCTTTTTGATCAATTTTTTCAGAGTACTGTAATTTTCAGTGTAAAGGTCTTTTAATACCTGAGATTAATCCTAAGCATTTTTTTCAATGATATTGTGGATGGTGTGGTTTCCCTAATTTCTCCCTAGGTTAAATATGTGTACAGGAATATTATTGACTTTTTTAGTGTTTACATTGAATCCAGCTATTCCACTAAAGTTAGTTATTAAATCTAGAAATCTTTTGGTAGAATTTTTGGGGTCTTCTATGTAGAGTATTATGTTATCTGCAAATAATGATAATTTATCTTATTCCTCTCCTATATTTATTCCTTTCATTTCTTTCTTTTGTCTAATTTCTCTGGCTGAAGATTCCAGGACTATATTCAGTAGAAATACTGATAGTCAATATCCTTGTCTTGTTAATGATTTCAGATTGAAAGCTTTCAGTTTTTCTCAATTTAGTACAATGTTGGCTGTTGGTTTGTCACAGACGGCTTTCATTAGATTAAGGTAAAGTCCATCTATTACAATTTTCTATAGAGTTTATTATGAATCAATTTTTGATTTTGTCAAATGTTTTTTTCTGCACCTACTGAGATGATCATGAGATTTTTTTTTATTTAGCTCTGTTTTGTGTATTATATTTATTGATTTGCATATGTTGAACCATACCTCATCGTTGGAATGAATCTTACTTTGTCATGGTGTACAACCTTATTGATGATTTTCTGCATTATGTTTGCCAGTATCCTCTTGAGGATTATTTCATCTATGTTCAGTAGGGAGATTAGCCTGTAGTTCTCTATTTTGGTTGCATCTTTCTTTGGTTTTGGTGTTAGAGTAATACTTGTTTCCAGGAAGTATTCTGGGAGCATTGCTAACCTTTCAATTTCACTGAAGTCATTGAAGTATAGTGGAATAAGATCTTCTCTAAATTTCTTATAGCATACAGCACTAAAATTGCCAGGACCTGGGCTTTTCTTTTTTTGATAAATTTTTAATTACATTTTCAATTTCATTAACTGATATTGAGTTATTTAGAATTTTTATATCCTCTTGATTCAGCATTGGTAATCCATATGTATCTAAGAGTGCAACCATTTATTCCATATTTTTCATCTTATTAGAGTACAGGTTCTTGAAGTAGGTATTGATGAACTTCTGCATTTCTACAGTATGCATTGTTATTTACTCTTGTCATTCCTAATTGCATATATTTGAGTCTTTTCTTTCCTTTTTTGATATAGTTGGCTAATGGTTTTATTTAATTTTATTTAATCTTTCAGATTAAAGAATCAACTCTTCTGTTTATTAATTGCATTACTTTCTTAGTATCAATTGAATTCATTTATGCTCTGACCTTTATAATCTTCTCCTTCATATGAGGTTTGGCTTGACTTGTTCTTCTTTTACTAGGTTTTCGAAGTTCAACACTAGGTCCTTGATTTGAGCTCATATTCCTTTCCTGATGTCAGAATTTAACATTATACATTTCCTCTTAGGACTGCTTTCATCACATCCCAACAGTTTCTGCAAGTTGTACTGGTTGGTGTTATAATTGTATATAATGTTTAATTTATTCTTTAATTTCATCTGTGACCCATTGGTTGTTCAGGAGGGTGATAACTGTTTTCCAGTGTTTGTTCAGTTTTTGTGATTTTTTTGCCATTGATTTCCAATTTCATTGCACTATGGTCAGATAATGTGCATGGAATAATTGAAATTTTTTGCATTTATTTAAAGATGTTTTATTGGCTATTATGTGCTCTAATTTGAAGAATGTCCCATGTGCAGCTGAGAAGAATGTATATTCTGATATGTTGGAATGGAATGCTCTGTAGATAGCTACTAAATGCATTTGTTCACAGATTTGGCTCAGTTCTGATATTTTTTGGGTTTTTTTTTTGTTTTTTGTTTTTGTCTAGTTGATCTATTTGTGATAGTGGGATACTGAGGTCCCCCATTATAACTGCATTAGTACTTATTTTTTTTTGTCCATTAATACATGTTTAACATAGTGGAGTCTACTGGTTTTTGGTTCATATGTACTTATGTTTGTTATCTCTTCCTCTTGAATGATTACCTTAACAGGGATGTAGAGAACTTATTTTTCTCTCTTAATCACTTTGTTTGCAAATAGAATAGGTGCCCCCAGTTTTTCTAGGATTAAAATCCACTGTGTCTGCAAATATAATGGCTACCACTGCTTTTTCTAAATACCTGTCACAAGGAGTATTACTTTCCATCCTTTGACTTTAAGTCTTTGAATATATTTTTGTGTTATATGTATTTCTTGTATGGAGCATATTGTTGGATCTTGTTTCTTGATCCATTCTCATGGTCTGCTTCTTTTGATCACTGAATTGAGACCATTTATGTTGATAAATATAACTGAAATGCATTGGATTATTTTTGTCATATTTCCCCTAATGTCATTAACTGCGACCCTGTCCTCTGGATCAGAAATTCTGTCCTTATCTTCAATCTGTTGCACATACTTTTGAGTAAGTTTTTTCATCAACTTCATTGGTACATTTTAGGTATACAGTACAGTTACATTCATCATTGGGATCTTGTACCTTTATATCATGTATTTTGGTTCTTATTTTTTCCCTTTCCCCTGCCCTTCCTTCACCCCCTCCAACCTTCCCTATTTACAAAGACTTTGTTTCCATTTTTTCCTTTTCTCATATTTTTTCTCTTTGCTTCTTTCTTGTACCCTACTCTTCACACTTCCCCTACACCTTTAGCCCTTTTCTTCCTATTTCACAATATCAATTATACAATTTAAATCTTACTTACACATTTAGTTGTTCACACCAGAGAAACTATTTGGTGTTTACACATAAGCATCCTTTTTATTTCACTTGAGTGAAGTTTTAATCTTCTGGATCTGTTTGAATCTGTTTCTTGAATTTAATTCCTTTTCTGCATTAGTAATTCATGGTTTCCATCATTTTCCTATGCTTCCCTATTTTGTCAATTGGTACTACTCCACATTCATTGAGCATGATCTTTACTTTGATCATCATTTCTTTTTTATCTGAGAGATGATTCTTTCTATAATTTTGTGCAGCTTTTTTTTAACTTGTGCTGTTATCATTTCTGAAATTTCAGTTTCCTGACTTCTGATTTCCTCTATCGTGTTGCCCACCACACTTGTCCTACATGGGCTGGGGTTGCATTTTGCTTCAGCGTCTTTTCATTTTCTAATATTTTTGCCTTGTTTTCTGTCTTGATGCTTTTAAAATTACTATAGCAGATAGTTTCACTAGTACAAGGATTCCTAGGAAATATCTGTTCCTCAGAGAAGTGTTCTGGGCATATATAGTTCTTGAACTTTGTGTATGAACAAGGTCCTATTTCTCAGTTTATTAAAGATCATAAGCACTATTTATTTGTCCTAGCAGTCCTTTGGCACTGGACTGTGGTGATGTTAATGTTCGCAGACAATTGCTGCATTGTCATAGATGGGAGAACAACTGGTTACAATATGTATGACATTCTGGCCAATGTAGTGCAATTAGTAATATCAGTAGCATCAAACACAGTCTATAAACTGACAAATTATGGTGACTATTAATTTGGTACCTTTAAGCATAGGAGCATGATCTACACATATAAAAACATCCAACATCAACCACTGATTTGTATGCAATAATTTCCCCCTTAGTGGAGTGATTTATCCTCTCAGGGAGATTTAAGAGGAATAAGGGGCAAAACAGAGAGATAAAGTATTTAGGGAAAAAGTATTTAGGGCAAGGCTGGAGGACAACAGATGATCACCTAAGCTTTAATCTGGAGAAGAGAGCAGGAATGAAAACATGAAGAATAAAACAAAAGATTATCAGAGTGAAACAGAAACAATAGATGATTTTCATTTACATGAAAATATAAACTCAAGTGACATAGTTGATGAAAGAGAAAGAATGAGTAGATCAAGATAAGAATAAAAAACTTAAGCAATGAAAAATAGACAGGAAAAGGATAGAAAGCAAACAAAGAAAAGCAAATAAATAAAATTCCTCTGGAGCTCACAGTTCTGTGGCAGTGTCCAAGGCTTGTAGTGTCCCTAAACTGTACCATGTACCCTTGACAAGACTGCAGTAGAATTAATGAGTGTAACATGGTTGATCTTGTGGGAGCTGGGGTTGGGCTTCAGCCAGCAGCTTTAATGTCTCTTTCTCTGGTCACCCTAAGCCTCCTTAACCTGGATTGCCGTGGCATCCTCAACCAGTGACAGCCCAGGTCTTCTCCCAATCCCTTGTATAGTTGGCTCCACTTGTTCGTTGCAAAGCCTCTTCTTTTTCACCCCAACTGGTACTTCTTTATGCTGTACAACTGCTTGTTGCAGGGTGGGAGGTAGGGGTGGGGTGCTGTTGATGCTGTGAGTATAGCCCAAGACTGCTAAGTTCAGTTTCAGTTTCCTGTCCAGTGGGTTAGGTGCTGAGCTGGAGCTGTTTAACTGTTTTGCACACATCTGTTTCTTTCTATCAAGCCACTGGTTGACACTCCTTTCCCCAGGTCCACTGTGCTGCAGTCCCTAACTTTGTGGTAGGTAGGTAGAAGAATAAAAAGGAAAAGCAGATGGGAATCCATTTCTTGGGGAGGGAGCAGATTATTTCTTGTCATCCACTTCTGTGTTTGCCAGTGAAATTTGATGCCATGCTACAGTATCTTTTGTGTGAGCAAAAGCAAAGGAGGCCAGAGACCTTTTTTTTTTCTCAAATCTGTCCTGTGTGGCTTGAGTGGAGTGCATATTTTTAGTCCATTGTTTTTTGGGGGACTTCCTAGTATGGTAATTCTTGCTCAGACCTGACAGCACCACTGGTAGCCCTGTGGTATGATGAACTGTTTTTTGAAGTCCTGTGCCTGTTTTATTAGATCTCCTAGTCTCTTATGTCAGAATAATGTTGTCCCTCTCATTCTTCTAATTACCTGAGTTCTTAGTTGGTTTTTCTCTCTGAGTGTGTCCAACCATGAATTCTCCACCATTCAGCCATATTGAATCTCCTGCCTTGACTTTTGGAAAGATGGTAGAATGGTATGCGGCAACAAATCATCCTTTGTGAGATTTGGAATCCACACGCTGGAATACAGCCATGTGGAGAAGAGAAAAAGGATCACAATGGGTTCTTGGGACTTAGAAAAGATCTCAAGTGAAAAATTGGAGCCCACGGGGAGATAAGAGAGGAAACTCAGAAGAGGAAGTTGGCAAATGATATTTTTGCCCTCAATCCCAGTTTGCAGTGTGAGAGAGCTGGATTGAACCTACAGAGGCATGATGGTTACAGGTGACTCAAGGCTGCCATGGAGAAAAACACCAGTTGAATGGATCAGTGGATACCATGGGCTACAGTGGCTGATAGGTGATTCTAATGCAAATGTCCCCAGAAGAAATAAATAGAGTGTCTGCAATTTTGGAAAGGGGCCAACTGAATCCAGGACTCAGACAAGTAGTGGGTTGGCTCAGTTTCAGACCTCTAAGTGTCAGGGTGAGGCACGGCAGTGGAAGACAGCCAAATGTGGGTCCTTGCTTCAGAGCCAGAAGTCAGGATCAGCCTGAACTTCAGTGGAGTTGAAAGCACAAGCTTGTTAGGGATTATTCACTACTCCACTATACATCTGCTGCAGGCTTACAGGAATTAACCATCACAGATCTGCACTCAGCAGTGATTTATGTTGAAGAGGACAATATATTTTTTTCTTTCATTTTTCTCTTTTTCTTGATTATTTTATTTTTCTATGGGTGTGAACATTGTTTCTAGTTTTTTGTTGTTGTTGTTGTTAATTATGTTCTGTTCTTGTTTGTGGTTCTCCTTTCTTGCTTTCCATTCTGTTATATTCACCAATATCCCAAAGCTTGTGTAATCTTCCTTTGTGCTTTAGCCTGGCTTCACATCTCTTTCACTTCTTCTATTTTACTGTTTTTTCTTAATTTTAAATATTTTACCTAAGGCTAAAATCACTCTACTGAGAGGTTATTTACTGTACACATTTTTTCTGGTTTGTTTTAGGCTTTGTTAAACAACTAGAAATCTAGTTCACATGGTTATAGGTGGTAAATGATAGTTATCATAATTTGTCATTTTTAGGCTGTGCTTCATGCTATTATAATTACTGACTTTACTACTTTTGCTAAAGTAGTATAGTTCTTATTTTTCCTTGTTTGCCAATATTGAAATACTTTCAGGTTCATAAAAAAGAACATACTCCTCCTGTAATGTAGGATCAGAGGATAGGCCAAGTAAGCCGCAATTTCTCATGCCCAGTAAATTTAAGAGTTTGGATCTTGCAACAGACACAAAAGACAAAAGCCAGCTACATCTAGAGGACATCTTCAAGAAGTAGTGATTTCTTAAGTAGTTATCAGTAATAGCAATAAAGCTTCTTCCCATAAGCAATTTACAAAAATCAGTGCAGAAACTAAACTAAAGAAAAAATAGAAAATTAGAAGACATGGAAAAAAGTTGAAAATTGAGACTTTCAGGTTACCCGGGGAAACCCAGGGAAGAGAGGGATAGAACAGCTTGAAAATCACCCACTTGCATGTATTGAAATTTTAACAACAGAAGTAAAAAGGTAGATGAATGAGGCTTTAGAAAAACTGAGTTAAAAATAATTTCTCAGTTAACTAGAGAGATGATGACCATAATGATGGATGTTAGTGAATTTAGAATAGATACAGAAAATAATAGAAGAGCTTAGGATAATGATGAAAACCAAATGCTCAAAATAGAAAAAAATGAATTAATAAAACAAATTTACACAGATATTCAGATGATTAAAAATTCTATTGAATATATACTCAGCAGAAACAACCAATGTGAAGACAGCATATAATATCCAGAAGGGAAGTTTGTGGTGAGTGATCATGTAAAAAAAATCTTAAAAATAGCAAGGAACACATAAAATATCAATCTAACAGTTCCATGATGACATAAAGAAGAATAAAATAAAATACATTTGATTCAATGAAAAAGCAAGAGATAATCACAAATGTCATTAAAAAACAATTTCATATAAGTAATGGCAGAAATTTTTCCAACTATGGACAAAAACACTAGAATACAGATATGTGATGCATATGGAACTATCAACCACAATTATTTAAAAAATCATGCCAAGGCACATAATGGTCAAGATTCCAGAAATTCAGCACAAGAATAGAATATTAAAAGATGTTAGAGGGTAGGAAATCCTGTCAGAATCACAGCTGACTTCTCAGCACAAACCCTAATTCAAGGATAACTTGGAGGGAAATATTAGAAGCCTGAAAAAGAATAATCTTTAGCACAGATTGATATGTGCTGTAAAACTATCTTTCAACATAAGAGAAATGATACCTTCACAACGAATAAATTCATCACACACTCCAAGAAATTCATGACCACCAAATCAGCATTGGGAAGGATATTGTGTTGAGATAACATAAATTCATGAACCCAAATGGAATGAGTCCACTAGGTAAGGCAAACAGTTAAACAGAAGGGAAAGAAAGGGAACCAAGAACAGGAAATTATATTACACTGATTTAAAAAAAATACATGTCAATTATAACCATCAATGTAAATGGTCTCAATTTAACAATCAAAAGAAACAAATTGGCAGCATGGATGAAGAAATGATGCCCAACAATATACTGCATACAAAACACATATTTAACTTAAAAACAAATTCATGACTGAAAGACAAAGGAAAAAAAATGCTTCATGCAAAAGGAACCCAGAGAGAAGCATGGTAGCTTGTTTATTTGCAGAAAAATTAAATTTCAAGCCAATAATGATCAAGAGAGACAAAGAAGGTCACTACATGCTTGTTAAGGGAACAATTCCATTGGAAGAAACAATAAACATAAATATATATGCACCAATTACCATCACACCAAACATAAAAAACAAAGTTAATGGGCAGGAAAAATCAAATAAGCACTAAAACAATTATAAGGAGAACCATCAATATCCCACTGCCAGAAATAGATCAACTAGACAAAAAAATCAAATAAGAAATATCAGCCCCATTAGCATTTGTAATTGGTTGATTTCATGATAGCAGCCATTCTTTTTGGGGTGAGGTGGAATCTCAGTGTTGTTTTCATCTTCATCTCTCAAATGACCAGTGATGCTATACATTTTCTCATGTTTATTTGCTATTTCTTCTTTTTTGTCTGAGAAATCTGTTCATTTCAGATGCCCATTTTTGGATTGGGTCTTTAAATATGACAAAATGAAAAAAATGGAAATAAAGTATTTGTAAATGGGGAGGGGAGGGGGGTGAAGAGAGGGCATGGACAAGGGGAAAAAAATGAGAACCAAGACCTGTCATGTAAAGGTACACTATCCCAATAATGAATGTAAAAGGATAAAAAAATAAATTTGGGTAGTCTGATATTTTTAAGATCTTTATATATTCTAGACAGTAAACCTTTGTTTGAGGATTGCCTAGTGAAAAGTTTTTCCATGCTGTGGGTTATTTTATCACACTATGGGTAATTTTTCTAGCTGAGCAGAATTTTTTTAATAAGAAGACATCCCTCTTGATGATTGTTTGTGCTAGTTCATGGGCAACTGAAGTTTTGTTCATAAAATCTTTTTCTACCCCAATTTCTTCAAGAGTTCTACCAAACAATTCTTGCATCTGGTTTGGTTTTCTGTTCAAAATTAATGTTTTAATCCATTTTAATTTTAGTTTAGTGCATAGTGAGAGATATAGGTCTACTTTTAATCTACAACAAGTTGAAACCCAGTTTTTCTAGCATCACTTATTGAAGAGGCTATCTTTCCTCTAGTGAGGGTACTTGGCTCCTTTGTCAAGGATGATGTGGCTGAGTGTGTGAGGAATTGTATGTACATCTTCTAGTAGGTTCCACTTGTTCTTAGGTCTGTTTCTTTGCCAGTACCATGCTGTTTTTATCACAGAAGCTTTGTAGTGTAGCTTCAAGTTAGGAATTGTGATATCCTTGTCATGTCTTGGTTGCCTAGAATTATTTTTGCTCTTCTAGGTCTCTTCTTGTTCCAAATGAATTTTTGGATTGTTTTCTCTTGTTCTGTGAAATGTATTGTTGGGATTTCAATTGGGACTGCATTGAATCTGTATAGCAATTTTGAATTATGGCTATTCTCAGTGTATGTTCTTACTATCCAGGAGCAAGGGATGTCTTTCCATTTAATGATATCCACTTCAATCTCCTTTTGCACAGTGCTGTAGTTTTCAGAGTAGAAATCTTTGAGCTGTATTAATATACCATATTGCATTTATTGATCTGTGCATGTTGAAATATCCCTGCATTGTTGGGATGAATCCCACTTGGTCATGGTGTATGATGTTCTTGATGATCTTCTGCCCTGTATTTGACAGTATCTTACTAAGGATTTTTGCATCTATGTTCATTAGGGAGATCGGCCTAAAGTTCTCTTTTGTGTTTGGGTCTTTTTCTGTCCTGTGGATCAAGGTAATGCTTGCTTCCAGGAATGAATTTGGGAGTATTGCTTCCCTTTTAATTTCATTGAAAAGTTTAAACAGTAGTGGCAGCAGTTCCTCTCTAAATGTCTTGTAGAATTCAGCAGTGAAGACCTCAGAACCCGCGCTTTTCTTAGTTGGTAAGCTTTTAATTACATTTTGGTTATCATTGACTGATACTGTATTGTTTAGAATTATCAAATCATCTTCATTCAACTTTGGTAATTCATACATTTCTAGGGATCTGTCCATTCCTTCTGTATTTTCCATCTTATGGGCACATAGGTTCTTGAAGTAGGCACTGATGATCCTACTGATTTCTGCTTGGTTCCTTGTAACTTCACCTTTTCTTTAATAATTGCATGGATTTTGGCCTTTTCTTTCTTGTTTTTTATAAGGTTGGCTAAGGGTTTGTCAATATTGTTTATTCTTTCGAAGAAGCTATTCTTGGCTTCATTGATTTTTGTATTATTCTTAATCTACATTGTATTGATTCCTGCTCTGATTTTTATATTTTCCTCCATGTGTGAGATTTTTCTTTGTCCTGCTCTTTTTTAGAAGCTTGAGGTTCTGCATTTGGTTGTTTATTTGAGCTAGCTCTGTCTTTCTAGTATGAGTATTCACTGCTATGAATTTTCCTCATAACACTGCTTTTTTTGTGTGTCCCATATATTCCCAAATGTCATTTTATCATTGTCATTTAATTTTAGGAGCTGTCTGATTTCTTCTTTAATTTCCTCTGTGACCTACTGGTTACTCAGAAGTGTGTTGTTCAATTTCCATGTGCTTATGGAATTCCTGTGGTTTCTTCTGCTATTAATCTCAAATTTCATCACACTATGGTTTGATAATATACAGGGGAAAACTTCAATTCCTTTTCATGTACTTAAATAGGTTTTATGAACAAGTATTTGGTTTATTTTGGAGAAGGACCCATGTGCATCCAAAAAGAATGTTAATCTATCAATTTGTGACAGTGGGGTATTGAGGTCCTCCACTACTGTTTTATTAGTGCTTATTGATTTTTCCTGTTTGTGTTTCTTTTATATAGTTAGGTTCACTAATGTTTGGTGTGTGTGTA
>NW_022900951.1:76221258-76231376 GCF_012274545.1 Fukomys damarensis
TTTTTTCTTTTTTTTTTTTTGGTTGCTGTTGCATAGAGTATTGTTTTCCAGGCTTTAACTTTCAGTCTATGAGTTTCTTTTTTAATTAAATGTTTTTCTTGTATGCAACATATTGTTAGATCTTTCTTTTTGCCCATTCTATCAGCCTGCTTCTTTTTATTTGTGAATTGAGACCATTAACATTGATTGATGTTTATAACTGATATGTATTGACTTATCCTATTTTTTAATCCTCTCTCTTTGTTTTTAATTTCTGTCATGAATGATGGATTTATTCTGATGGGCTCCATGGGGTTGCGATCCAAGTTGTGTTTACCAAGGATATTGTTTAAAAGTTTTGGAATGATAGTTTGGTATTCATAAATTTCCTAAGGTGCTCTTTGTTATGAAAGTATCTTATTCCTCCATCAATTTTGAAAATAATTTTGTAGGATACATCAATCTGTTTTGGAGGTTGTTTTCCTTTTTTTGTAAAGAAGGAAATTTTGAAAATTAGGTTTAGAGAAAATAAATTTTAAGATTTATATACATTTGTACAGTAATATAACTAAGTAAAATTGTGCAGAGACAATTGAAAATGATTTTACATTTTAATATTAGAGCTGTGCAATTTCTATAGAGGCTGATTTTTCTAACATGGATTGCTGAGGATAGGTATAAGTCATGATTCAATACTGTGACATCAAATATAGTCAATAGATGAAACAGAATGAAGGAAGGAGGAGAGTTTGACAGTGGGGCAGAAATGGTTTATTTATTTTTATCAAAAATATTAAATAACAGTAAGAACTAATATCTGTTTTATTTATTTTTTACCTGGTATCAGGGATCAAGCTCAGGACCTTGCTCTTGTGAGGCATGTGCAGCACCACTGAGCTAAATCTCCAGTCCCTCATATTTTTTTAAATTCACTCTGTAACTATCTTGTTTTAAAAGTGCCTATGTTAAAAATATGTTAGTGACTTATGAATTATGTGTAGTCTTTCGATAGCATGTCTTTGGGTATTACTACAAAAAGTTCTTGTTTTTTTGTATGGAATTCTCGGGTAAAGTGATTTTGGTGAAAAATGTGTACTGAATAAAGTACACTCCACTGATAACTGCACCTTGCTTTCTAATATTCTGAAGTGTGTATTCAGGTAAGCTCTACACCTTAAGAATAGTGACTTAAAGTAGCCTCTTTCTGTAGAATAAGGAACAAGTGATGTTGATGCAGAATCCTTCCCTACCTTACATCTTCAAAGTAATAAAAAAATAAGGTGTTTCTTTCTCAGGCATTTGCTATGGAACAAAAAGAAACAAATGCTGCTAAAAGGTGTGCATCAGTCTAAGAGGACAGCAGAGAGAAAAGCAAATTGAAAAGGCATAGTCCTTTGCTTTTAGCTCCTCAATAAATACAGTTGCTCCCAATTCTTGTTTTAAATGTGCCCACTTGTTTCCTGTTTCAATTTCTGAATTTCCTTTGGGTTGGTAATTTTTTTTTAAATGTAAACTCACATAGATTAATAATTAGGATTAGAGGTCCCATTTGACCCAGCTATTCCCCTTCTGGGTATCTTCCCTTCAAAATTAAAAGAATCATATGACAGCAATATATGTGCCCCCATGTTCATAGTAGCACTGTTTGTAATAGCTAAAATAGCTTAAAAGTCTAATTATCCATCAACTGGATACTGGATAAAGAAAATGTGTGGGTTTTTAAAAATTTGATGTTGAGTACTATTCAGCCATATAAAACAGCCATAAAGAAACTAGAGGCATTTATATTTAAATGGATGCACACTGATGCCATACCCTTACATTAAGTAGGACACATATGTATAAATACCAAATAATTTCTCTTTTGTGGGAAACTAAAAGTGTAAATAAATATCAAAATGCATAATAGATAATGTGAAAAAGGAAGAAAAGTTACAAAGGGGAAATGGGAAGGGTATAGGAAAGAAAGAAGGGAAAGGAATAAGTATAAGAAAAGAAGAAAATGGAAGTAAAGTATAAGTAAATGGGAAGGGGTGGAGGTGTTGAACAGATGGCAGGGAAATGGGGAAAAATAAGAAACAAGATATATTATGTAAAGGTACAAATTGCCAATAAAGAATGTCAGCATATTGTATACCTAATGTGTTCCAGTAAAATTAATGAAAAAATTTTAGAAATAAAAATCATGAGACATTTCTCATTACATTTTTAGTTTCAGTTGCCCACACTTGCAAGAACTGGATGACTGTCAACATTCACATCAGTGAGATGCAATGTTTTGAGGCGTAACTGAGAGAAAATTTCTTTATAATCCTGGAGGGAAAAGTTATCCAGTGATCAGTAATGGGTAAATTTTTTTCCACTATTGTGTATTTTAAAAGGACTAAAAATGACATTTGAAATATTAGGTAACCCACATCTATACTAGACTTTATTTCACATGAGATACAAGGGGAAACATTTAGAGGAAGTTGTTTTGACCCTAATTTGAGTCCTTTCTATAATGCTTATGTTTTATGATGGTCAAATATTGGGATATGCCTACCAAAATTAATGATCTTTGTAATAGTCAACTTAAACAAACTTTTCTGGCAGCAGTTCAATTATGATATTAGTAATTATTTTTTATTGTATACAATTTTAAATAATTTTTTATGACATTTATTAGTACATGTTTGTAGTACATAAGATTACATTCTTTATAGAGAAAAGGTACAGGTACATAACACATTTCAATTTTTTCCGTCTCTCCACCACCCCTTTCATTTTGCCAGCATGACATTCATTTTTCTATCTTATAAGAATATAAAAAGTTAATTATTATATCAGATGAATAGGCTAAAACATATATAATATGTAAGACAATAATACTGAATCGATGTACACTTTTAGATACATTGCCCTTGCATGATTACAATAACTTTTTTCTCTTTTTCTATTATCTGTATTGTATTTCATACTTCATTTATATATTAATATTTAGTCATGTATCTTAGCCACAGATGATCACTACAATAAAATAGTTTCATCTTCATATTACAGAATATTTTCCTTTTGAGCCTGTACTGTTATCAAGGAGGTTGTAATGCATAATATGCAGAAATACAAAGGCATAGATGCTATGAATTTGACCATTCCAAGAAAGTATACTTTGCTTTCCTAACATGATACTTTGATCATAAGTGTAGAATAGAATTTGTGAAATGACAGAAAGGATCACTAAGCTCCCCAAATAATTTCTTTGCCCATTTGTAGTACTTATGAAACTGTCATTAGAGGTTTACTCCTTTGAATCTCTATTGTCTAGGGAGAAAAAATACCATATGTTTGTAGTTAAAAAGACATACTTTGAAAAATAATATGGGAAAACATTTAAAAATAAAATGGGGAGGGAGGAGGGGGTGAAGGGAGGGCAGAGGTAAGGGGAAAAAATGAGAATCAAGACCTGTCATGTAGAGGTACAAGATCCCAACAATGAATGTAACTGTACTGTATCCCTAAAATGTACCAATAAACTCAATTAAAGCTGAAAAAAAATAAGATTCTGTATTACAGGCCCTGCTCATTTTCTTCAGTAGTTCTTGTGCTAGACTTAGTGAGTTGCATAATAACAAGAATTTCAGTGATAAGTCTGATGCAAAACATTAGCAAAACTCTTTGTGAAAAACATTCTTGGATATCATTCTTGGAACTAATAAGCAGAAAAATTTGGAATAGAATAACCAGACACAGGAAATACCTAGATTATGAGAGTAATGAGCCCTCAAAACTTTTGAACAAATGGGGTCACTACCTTACAAGCTAGTTCAAGATTATCTCTTACTATCAACAAGAACTATGTGCACTTGGGAGATAACTACTCCCTGTATTTCCATACAGTTTGAAAATCAGGAATGCTAGTACGAATTGTGTAAGGAATATGAAAACTTTCAAATGAGAAGGGGAACAAATGATAAGAAAGGGAAAGGGATTTAAAGAAAGAAAGAAAAATAATTGAAGAAAAAAATGGATGTAGAGCTTTTCCAAAGGGAGAGGGAAAGAGTTGGAGTGAGGGGAGGGTAAAGGTGAAAAATAAAGAATTAAAGCATGTTATGTGCATGTGCAAAACCCCTGTCATGAATGTGATCGTTATGTACAGCAAACCTGTGCTAATAGAAATAAAATGACAGAGTTGAACTTTCTATACTACACCATAGCCAGCTCTGTAAATAAAAGTGGGTCATGACAGTGATTTCTATAAAGGATTTTTTTCTTTAACTTCCAGAATATGAATTTGTCACATCTTTCTTCATCAGAAAAGTAGTCTTATATTTTCATTTTCTTCCACATATTATAATGCTTAGTGACATGTATTATTAGATGTTATGCAATTCACATTACAGAAATTGGCACAGCTAAAATGTTCTTGTAGGAGGTCTTTTTACATGTATTCATTTTGAAATCCTTGAACTACACTGTGAGATTTAAATGTACAATAACATGGAAATGTAATGTCACAATTTGCCATAGAAAAACACAATTATCCATGAGGTTAGTAGTGAAATTTGGCTAGCAATTCAGAAAATGAGAAATTTAGAATGAGTAGATAATAAGAGTAAAAGAAGCCATAGATAATTTCAGATAAAATAATTAAGTCCCTTTTATCAGAAATAAAGAATAAACAAAAGCATATGCCCATTTGACAAGACAGCGTTTTTAGGCTATAACATATCTGAGGTAGAAAGACAAAGAATCATGTAGAGCCATAAATGATAGATTTATAGAAAAATAAGTAAAATGGGCTCTTGCTACAAATGTCACACAATGTAGGGAACAAAAAACAGAAAGAGCAAATCATTACAGAACAATGTAGTTGGCATAGTAATAGAAACTAATATCTTATAGTAGAGCTCAGAATGGGGCGAATATGACACTGCCTGTGAAAGGACAAAGTTAAGCAACCATTCATAGAGAACTTGGCTTATGAGTGCTGAGCAATAATTTTAACGCATGCAAAGTTTGGGTAAAGGCACAATTCTCTACAATAATAACCAATTAAAAACAGTGTCAAAATGAGGGCCACCAACCAGAAGCAGTGGATACAACATATTCCTTGATTATGAGGTTAATTAACATTTATAGGTAAAATGAGAACATACTAATGATAGTACCTATTTCATAATGTGACTTGGCTCTGTAGTATTCAGAAAATTGATCACATTGCAGAAGTTAGCTGTACTATATATACATGTACATATATATATGTATATTATTAGGATTAAATGACTAAATATTTTCACTACCCAAGAACTATTTTTCTTCCATCATTAACTTGACAACTTTTTTACATTCTTTTATCTTCTCTTCTCTCTTCTTCCCCTTCTCCTTCTTATTGCTCTTCTTCCTCTTCCTTCTCTTTTTATTCGGCTTCCCTTTCATTTTCCTCTTCCCCCCCCCTCCGTGTTAAAATACTTATCTTTCTTTTATTCTCTAAATAGAATATTCTATTCTTCTAAATTTCTTTTATGTATTCTATGGTAGCTTTGCATTTTTTCCCTTACTGTTAAATTCATGCCGACATCCTATTAATTTCCATGTTTATTTTCATTGATTGTCTGCCTCCAGCAAAATTAATATAAACTAAAGAAACTTTGCAAGTATAACAAGAACATTGGTGATGGAAAGTAGTAACAGGCTCTTTTAAGTGAGACAAGGAGGGAAGCAGGTCAGAGTGGCCAGGAAGCAGAGGGAAAGACACAGCTACAGTGTGGTTACTGGCATTGAGGGCACAGAAAATCTCCTCTGAAAGTTCATGCAGCAAGAATACCTGGAGCATAACAATTTATTTCACCAACAGCAAACGGATATTGTCAATTTCTTAATTTGGGGCATGCATTAATAAATTTAGATCTCTATGATTCTGATATTTCCCCTTTCTGTGTGGAATCATCTTTGATGTAAACTAAATCTATCTCTCTAATTATACCTTTTCTCTTCCATACGCTAACTTTGACCCCTATTCATTCTATTCATTTGTTTTTCTGCTATGATTTGATTTATCTATAGACTTCCTCTTCTTACCTTTTTAAATGTCTGTTCCTCAAGTAATCAAGGGACATTGTAAGATCTTCATATAATTTTGTGGACAGATGCTTTAATCTTTATCCTGATAATGCATGTGCCTAAAGGAAACAGGAAAAGGCTTAAAATGATTCCAAGTAATTTCAGTGCATGGAGTAAACTGCTGCCTAAAGCAGAAGGTTGGAGAAGACTGCCTATGTTATTACAAGCAGCTGTTCTCATCTAAAATTATAGAAAGAAAGAACTTGGATTTAAGCTGAGGAATAGAAGCAGAAAGATTAAATATACAATTTTGGCTTTAAAATTTTCTTCTGTAACTTTCCTACATACTTCTCTATAAATATTTCCCTCTTTTAGCCTTACATATGAGTCAATGTGATTAAGTAAAGAAATACAAACATAAGCACACACATACCTGCACACACATAACAGGAACTATGTATTTTCATCGCATTAACAATTATTTCTAGGATTTTGGACAAGAATCTTCACTTACATGCATTACAATGCACTTGTTTGATAAGAAAAAGCAAAGCAATACTGTACCACTTTTTAAAATTTCTTCATAAAAAAGAAAACATTACTTCTATAACCTTGGTCAAAGTATATGGTATAAATTTATAAAAATATTTACTATAACTATATTCAAATTGTTTGGGTTATTAACTAAAAGTGCTGAAGTAGCAGATGACACATGAAAGATTAGAAATGGTATAATTTTGAGTGTATAATGGAAAAGTTAAATCTTCACATGGAAGATACTTACACAAAACGTGGCTGTGGGCTGCTGTGATAAATGATGGATTTTAAAAATAAGAAAATTGAGAATTATTAGAAAAATTAAGATGGCATATAGGAGAATAAACCATATAGCAAAAACATTTATAAGCAAGAAGGAAAACCTATAAGTCATGAAGAAAAGGGATGTCTAATTTGAATATAACAATTATAATTTTCTGTGTGTGTGACAAAAATGATTAGCAAAAGATCAGTGGCAAGATCATTTGTAAGTGGTGCATTTGGAAACATTTCTATTACATGGAGATTTTCAGTTTTGCATATACTCAGGTGTGCACAAAGATATATGTATATGGACATTTGGTGCAGCAATTTTGTAGGAGTAAATTATATGAAACACTCCTAATCTCAAAAACAAAGATGCTGATTAAATTGTATATGTGTAAGCAGGAAGGTCTGAGACAGAACTATTGTGAAAAACTGTCAAGAGTCCGATATTTTATCTTACTTGCAAGTTAATGTGTCATTCTGCCACAATTTCTTGTAAACTGGTAAAACAATGAGACTACTGGGTCAATAAAAAATGTTATTCATGGCACATCAAACTTCATGAACATATAAATTCCTTTTGATTGTGCAAGCAAAATAGAGATATACTTAGTTTCTACATAGATAGTAAGCTTCTATCACAGCTGAGAAAAGTGGAGTTTAGGGAAACAGAATCTTTCATTATGACCTTTTATTTTTAATATTTTATTGGTACATTTTAGATACACAATACAGTTACATTTATCATTGGGATCTTGTACTTTTATATGACAGAATTTGGCTCTTATTTATTCATTTTTGGTTTTTTGCGACAGGGTCTCACTAGTAGTTGAGACTGACCTGGAACTCACTATGTAGCCCAGGCTGGTCTCGAACTCACACCGATCCTTTTGCCTCAGCCTCCCAAGTGCTGGGATTACAGATGTGTGCCACCAGTTCCTACTTGGTTCTTATTTTTCCCCCTTCCCTCTCCACTCCTCCCTATTTACAAAGACTTTATTTCCATTTTGTCCTTTTCTCTTATTTTTTCTCTTCCCTTTTTACCTTTCCCCAACCCTTCCATTTGCCCAATAACTTTAGACCTTTTCTTCCTATTACAAAATATCAACTATACATTTTGATCCTTATTTACACTTTTAGTTTATCACACCAGAGAAACTATATGGTATAGTTTATGTGTCCTATTAATTTCACTTGAGAGTATGTCCTCAATGTGCATCCACTTAGCTATAATGTCTCTACTTGCTCATTCTTTATGTCTGAGTAGTACTCCATTTTATTAAAAAACACATATTCTTTATCCAGTCTCCAATCGATAGGCAATTGGGTTGTTTCCAAATTTTAGCTATTACAAACTGTGCTGCTATTAACATGGATGTCCATATATTACTGTGGTATGATTCTTTTAATTCATTTTTTTCCTCATTGAGTTTATTGGTACATTTTAGATATACAGTAGTTACATTCATCATTAGGATCTTGTACCTTTACATGACAGGTCTTGGTTCTCATTTTTTGCCCTTATCTCTGATTCTTTTAATTCTTTTGGGAAGATACCCAATCCTAGTTGTTTAAGGTATCTCTGTATTGATTTCCACAGTGGTTGCATCAGTCTACATTCCTACCAACAATGAATAAGGGTTCCTTTCTCCCCACACCCCACCAGCATTTTTTATTGGTTGATTTCTTGATAGCATTTATTCTTTCTGGGGTGAGGTGCAGTGTCAGTGTTGTTTTCATCTGTCTCTCTCGAATGACCAGTGATGTTGAACATTTTTTTATGTATTGATTTGCTGCTTTACTTCAATCCAATTCAAAAATGGGTATCTGAAGTGAACAGACATTTATCAGACAAAGAAGTGAAAGAAACAATAAATATATGAAAAATATTCATTGAATTTTAATCAAATACGTTTGAATTTTGTTTTGGAGGAAGACATTAACCATAGTATTTTGGAAAGGGAAAAATCTGGTCATTTTCCTAGGGAGAAGATATTTATATCTTTCAAGACTGTTTTCTTCATAAATATCCTTGAAAAAGCAATCCTGAAGAAAGTCTGGTTAGTGCCTTTGCGCTCAAATTGTGTGGGAATAAGGGATCTGTGTAAATTAATATCCGCCCTTTATTTTCACACCAGTTTTACACCTGTCAAATTTTCTCGTGAATATTCCTCTAAACAGCTAACTTAATTAATCTGATTAACAGGGCTAGATTATGTTCACTTTGTTTCATATATCACTGAATTAATAAGGATGCCCAGCAGTATGATGGAACTAACCTACAGTAGACTTCATTATCCTCCTCATTCCTTCAGTCTCAAAATTGCAGAATCTAACCAGTTAAATTAATGTTATAAAGTATAAATATTATATCTTAGCAAATATTCAATCTTCCTTAGATGCCATAACAAAATGTCACAGATTAGATCATTTAAGCAAAAGAAATATATTTTCTCACTTTTTCTTTAGGTTAGAAGTCTAACATCAAGGTTCCAAAGGATTTTGTCTTTGATGAGTGCCACCTCCCTCTGGCTATGAGATGGCCTCTTGCTTGCCAAGTCCTCTGATGACCTTTCCACAGTGCATGCATATGAAAAGAGACAGAGCTGTCTGGTAGCTTTTCTTGTAAAGACACTGATCCCATAAGGTCACTGCCCCGTGTTTGTGGTACCATCTGGCCCTCATTACTTCTGCGAAGTACTTATCTCCAAATACTCTCATATTGGAAATTGGGCCTCAGTATATGTATTTGAGAAGTGGTGAAGGGGTTTACAAACATTTTTTAGTACTAATTTGTTGATACATTTGTCTTTAAGGTTTCTTATTTCCTTTATAGAGTTAACAGATAAAAATTGTACTCATCAATCATTTACAATATGATGCTGAATATGTATGCACTCATATACACATATGTGTGTATTAATTCAGTTTCTGTTAGCATAAAATACCTCAGCTTAAATATTTTATAGAGAAGAGAGATTTACTTAACTCGAATATTTGGTGGAAGGAATTCCAAACTAAATATCATTGACTCTCATGAGGGCCCTTTTTGTGGTTTAGATCTGAAATGTTCATCAAAAATGTAATGTTTTTAAGGTGCCTGAATCATGGAGGTGTTATTGCTGACTTCTTATCAGGAGGGAGGGCCCAGTTGGAAGTAAGTAGATCACTGGAGATGTGGCCTCAACAGCTCTCAGAGCCTTACCTTCTCTCTCTCTCTCTCTCTCTCTCTCTCTCTCTCTCTCTCTCTCTCTCTCTCTCTCCTCTCTCTGCTGTTTTTTGTTGCTATTTCT
>NW_022900951.1:76231491-76245425 GCF_012274545.1 Fukomys damarensis
CTCTCTCTCTCTCTCTCTCTCTCTCTCTCTCTCTCTCTCTGCTTCCTAGCTTCCGTTTATTGAGTACCTTTTCCTCCACCATTACCCTCTGAAAGCCTGTTTCTAGTTGGATCTTTTTGAACACAAACTAAAACTGTGAGACCAAATAGATTTCTCAAATTCAAAGTTGTGGGTATCAGGTGTCCTGCTGCAGGTGTAGGAAACTAATTAAGATAGGTTCCCTTGGCTGAGTCACATCATGATGGATGGCCTTAGTGCCAGAGCACATGTGAAAAGTAAAAGTGATATGGTGAGCTAGAATGCCAGCTTAGACAAAAAAAGTCAACAATGACTTTCCTCTATGCCTGACCTCTTAAAGGTTTCATGAATTCTCAATATCTCCACACTGGTGACAAGCTTCCAACATGTGAAACTTAGGGTAACAAACCACAGGTGAACTATAGAATTTGAACCTTAGCATACAAAGTTCATGTCCTACTCACACTTCAAAATACATTAATTCCATCCCCATAATTCTGAAGTTTAACTTTTGCTGTCATATCGCTCAAAAGTCCAAGTCCAATGTGTCATCTGAGACTCAAGGCAAACTCTCAGATATGAGCCCTTATAAAATTTAAAAAATAAAGATACATATTTCTGAGATATAATGCCAGGGCAGGGAAAGGATTAACATTGCCACCTGAAAAAGGAAAAAAATAGTATGTAGTTAGCGTAGTTTATCTGAAGCAAAACATTACATCCAAGTCAGGTGTAAAGTGCTCCCTGCCCGCTAGAACTTTGCTTGTTTCAGGCCACATGTTGCTCTGGAGCTGGTACATGTGAAAGACTGGTGTGGAATGCTACTAATACCTTTGCCTTTAGAAGGGCCTTCTCTGCATCTTTACTCCTTTGACTCCACTAGGCATTCTACCAAACAAGAATCTCTGCAGAATCTTTTAATCTGTTGCAAATTTCTGATTGGCTTCCAGCGTGTTCATCGAAAACTCAGCAAAAGCTGCTGTTAACCCATTACCTCTTATATCCTATACACCTATAAAATCATCAGTATGTTATGCCGAGGTCTCTACTAGTAGTAGAAGCTATCCCGAAGGCTTCTGATCACAAAAGCTGTGCCTGAGCCTGTTTGCCACATAACTGCAACAGCTGCAGAGCACTTCATTGGAAAGAAAGAATTTTGAGATGGCTCTGTTATTCAAGCCTGTAAAGAGTTCCCTGGGCCTTGTCAGTGAAACAATTCTTCCCTGGAAAGCCTCTGTGCCTGTGAAGGAAGAGGCAGGCTTCACTGTTTCGAAGATACCCTTGAGGCATTCATTCAATTATCTAGATGATTTAAGTCTGTGCTAATCTCTTTAGCAAGTGGTTACACTGGCATAAGCTTCTGTCACTGGTTTGTACATTTTTGTACTCAATCCACAGTTTTTACCAGTATGCAAATTTTGAAAATATTTCTGTCTTTTTTTTTTCTCCTTAGTAGCACTGTAAAAATAGCTAAAAACAGGTGACATGACTAATCAATCAACTGGAATTCTTTGTTGTCTATAAATGCATTCCTTCAAATAAACTTAATTTTTGTATCTGCCCTTCTATACAGTTGTAGAACATGGACAGAGTTCAGGAAAGTTCTTTATATCCTTGCCATAGGATAGTCTTAATTCAAATTTCAAGTATTATTATTTCCATCTGGGATTTGTTCTCTACTCTCAACTTCTTCTAAGTCCTCACCAGAGTCACTATAAAAATGATATATTTACAATTTTCTGCACTTTTCTGCAATCTTCTATGCTTCACTTCCAAAATCGTCCATCTTCTATTGAATTTTATTAATACTTTCAAATTTCCAGATGTAGTTATACTAATATCCTCATGTCTTCTTATGAGTTTTCTGCATTGGTTTGGTCTGTTACTATAATAAAATTAGTGAGGCTTGGCAATTTATAAAGTAAATTGTTTCATATAGCTCACAGCTCCATCTTGAGAAGCTTTAAGTCCAAACCACATGGTACTGTCTCAGTTAATGGTCCCACAATCTATGTCATATCATGGCAAATGGCATCATGGTCAGAGCACATAGTGCAAAAATGAGATACCATATGGAGAAACAGGAAGCTAAAGCATGGGGTGGGGCCAGTAGTGACTTTTTCCAGTCCTCACATCGTGAATTTTCTACTACATTGTCGCACTGTGGGAGACAAATCACATCCAAACTGTAAGATTATATGTTACAAAATAGTTAAATGTAATTAATTTACATATACTATTACCTCACAAATGTCCTCAGAACATTTAAATCTATTATATTCACATTTTTCTATCATTAGGTTGCAATTATTGCTTTTGTGTTTTGTTTTGTTTTTGGTACTAGGGATTAGAACTCGAGACCTTGCACTTTAGAGGCAGTTGGCAGAACCATGGAGCTAGATCCCCAGCCCAATTATTGTTTATTTTTAAACTAAACCTTCCTGTTCTCCTGGGTTTTTAATATAAACACAGAAGAATGTATGAACAATTATACAGAATCTACATTGATCCTAAAAGAAGAAACATATCTTCTGTAGGAATTCTAGCTTGTGATTTGAGACTGACCTGAAAGCCTTCCAGGGTGAAGGCATTGTTTCTTTAAGTGCTCCATGGCCTCTTATAACTATCAAAAAATATAGTACAAAGCACCATGTTTTAAGCAGAATCGATACCTGTTTCCATACCAAAGCTATTTTCCATGAGTGCATATGATGTCCATGAAATGAACATGTTTTTCATCAATCAGTTGGGGCTTATCTAATGGAATCTACTATTTGCCATAGACAATACTGACAGTATGGCCTCCTTACTAACTGGTAAATTTTATTATTCTGTACTGAGTTTAATCATTGATTTTTGCCATTGTTTTCCGTGAGAATGCATGAGGACCAGAACACCAACTGTGCTGTTTATCATCAGAAAGCTGGCATTCCCACAGAATGAAAAAAATGGGAGGTAAGAATGACAGAAATCTGAAAGATATGCATTTGGGGTTTTGTAGCTGGACCTATCTTCTGTTCTTTCTGAAGGACTTCTCAGGAAGGTTAATGAGAATAAGTCATGGTTGTACCTAGCTAGTAAAGGTTAAAAGTCTTGAAAGTTAGTTTAATTTAGATGGGAGATCACAATAGAGCATTTACAGCCATAGGAAAATTACCAAAATGGTTCTCAAAGACAAATATTACTAATGTGCTTCTCTCTCAAATATCTTTTAGGAAATAAAGTGTTTCTCTGTGTGAGTGTGTCTTCATAAAATCAGTGTATTATTTTTCAAATAGGCATTTTAATCTACTTACACACGTTTTAATCATTTACACTCACACTTTTCATATAAAGGTATCAAGAACAAGAAGAACAAATTGAATTTTCATGAAACTTAATAAAAATTAAATTTGATTCATTTAAGCTATCTTTTATAAATAATACCACCTTTAGAGTGTATCTGTCTGGTTAATTTAGTGCTGCCTTTGGAGTAGAAAATGTTACATCATGCTCATAGCATGTGGTGGGGCCATGGTTTACCTAAAATGTACCAATAAAGTTAATTTTTTTAACATGGGTGAAAATGTTTTTGAGATGGTTTATGAAAAGGTAAATAAAAGCAGATATGTGTGAATCATGGCAGTATAAGATATTTGTCAAATACCTTCACTGAAAACCCAGTGTTGTGGTCTGCAGTTGGCAATGAGCAAGGGAATAGGTGTGTGGCTGATTATGCACTTTGGAACTCTCACCCCATCAATATGTGTCCTAGAGGCCAGACCTGGAGCAACAGAAAATAATGTTCACACTGATGGGTTTTCATCTTGTTCTAGTACTATTTTTGTAGCCCTCATTACTTCCTTTGGCACTGGGAGTTCTTACTCTGTGCTATTACAACTTGGGCAGAAATAACTTGGCTTTTAAATTTTACAGTTTCATGGCTAAGAGTTTTTCTTGAGTCTCAGATGAGATTGATTTACAGTTTGAGAAATGCTAGAAATATTGAGACTTTGGAAAAAGATTATTGTGGTTTTATTGTATGTGGAAGAGTAAGGTACAGATGGAATGATGTTATTGCTATTTTCTGTATTTTGAATGTATATATGATTCAAATAGTTTTTCAGTGTCAAGTTGACAAGCATAGAATATAAGACTGAAGGAATTTTATTAGGCTAAAAGACTCCTGCAGAAGTGTATAAATCACTGGGATACTATACTCTTCAGAGGATTAAGCTACTTTTTATGTTTATTAGTGCATGTTTGCTGTACATAATGATTACATTGATCATGGTGAGCTGGGAGATGTACATGACACATTTTATTTTATTTTATTTTCATTATGTTTACTGATACTTTTTAGATATGCAGTACAGAAACATTTATCATTGGGATCTTGTACCTTCATATGATATATCTTGGTTCTTATATTTTTCCCACATCTCTGCCCTTCCTAGACCCCATCCACCCTCCCCTATTTACAAAGACTTTGTTTACATTTTTCCCCTTTTCTCATATGTTTTCTTTTTCCTTCTTTTATTTCCCCTACCCTTCCTACTTCAGTATTCCTTTAGCCCTTTTCTTCCTATTTCACGTTATCAATTCTACAATTTGAACCTTATTTAAACTTTTAGTTTTTCACATCAGAGAAACTATTCGGTATTTACACATGTGTGTCCTATTTATTTCATTTAAGATTATCACCTTGATATGCATTTATTTAGCTATAAGTGTCTCTAGTTTCTCATTATTTATGGCTAAGTAGTACTCCACTTTATAGAAAAACCACATCTTTATCCAGTCTCCAGTTGATGGGTAATTGGGCTGTTTCCAAGTTTTAGCTATTACAAACTGTGCTACTACGAACATGCATGTGCATATACTGCTATGGTATGATTCTTTTAATTCTTTTGGAAAGATAGGAAGCAGAGGAATAGCTTGTTCAAATGAGATCTCTAATCCTAGTTTTCTGTGGTATCTCCATATTGATTTCCACAGTGGTTGCACCAGTCTGCACTCCCCTCAACAATGCACTTCCCACAACCATGCTAACATTAGTTATTGGTTCATTTATTGATAGCAGCCATTCTTTCTGGGGTGAGGTGGAATCTCAGCATTGTTTTCATGTGCAACTCTTGAATGAGCAATGATATTGACATTTTTTTCATATATTTATTTGCTGCTTTTACTTTTTTGTCTGAGAAAATTTGTTCATTTCAGATTTCCATTTTTGGATTGGGTCTTTCAATTTGGGAGGTCTGATTATTTTTAAATTTTTATATATTCTAGATAGTAGACCTTTGTGTGAGGAACAGCTGATTCTTTTGTAATAGGGGTTCACCATTAAATGTCCTTACCTATACCTATGTTTTCAAGACTGTTACCTATTTTTGTCTTCTAGTAGATTAAGTTTTTTTTTTTTTTGAAGCTGGGTCTTTAATCCATTTTTATTTTATTTTAGTACATTGTGGGAGTTAAAGGTCTAGATTCATTTATCTACATGTGTATAATCACTTTTCCCAAAACCATTTTTAAGAGGCTATTTTTATTCCAACATACGTTTTTAGCTCCTTTGTCAAAGATCACACGACTGAATATTCCTGGAATTATTTCTGCATTTTCTATGCTATTCTATCACTCTACATGCTTTTTTTCCAGTACCATGGTATTTGCTTTACTGTAGCTTTCTAATTTAACTTGAAACTCAGGTTTCTGATATCTCCTGCTTTGTTATTGTTGCCCAGGATTGCTTATGCTTTTTTCACTCTCTTCTAGTTCCAGATAAATTTTATGATTGTTTTTTCTGTATCTCTGAAGAATGCTGTTTTTTTTTTTACAGGAGTTGCAATATATATATCAGATTTGGTAGTATGACCATTTTGAAAATATTGATCCTTCCTGTCCTGTAATAAGCAATAGCTTTGTATTTTCTAATACAAATTTCAATTTTTAATACACTTCAATTTCCTTTGTGGGAGCATTATAGCTTTCATCATATAGGTCTTTCTCATACATGGTTTCAGTTAATTCCTATATACTCAATTAATCTTTAAGGTATTGTGAATTATATTGTTTTCCTAATTTCTTTCTCAATGGGTTCATTACTGTTGTACATGAATGCTATCTTTGTGTGAATTTTGTATGTTGGTACATTGCTGAATTTGGATTTTTGGAGACTTGTGTAATTTTTGAACATTTATTCTAAAGGATTATGTCATTAAAAAAATGACAATTTGTCTTCTTTCTCTTCTACACATATCATTTTTATTTCTTTCTCTTGTCTGAATGTGGTGGGTAATGATTCAAGTACTACACTGAACAGAAGTGATTTTAGTGTTCCTGATTTTGGAACAAGAGCTTTCAGGGTTTTCCCATTTAGTATGGTTTTGGCAATAGGTTTTTTATGCATAGCAGTTATATATTGAAATCAGATCCTTTTACATGTTCTTTCTTCATTTAAATATTTAGAGTTTTCATCATGAATGCATTTTGAAAGTTTCAAAGGATTTTTCAGGATCAATTGAGATTGTCTTATGATATTTTTGCTTCTGTTTATGTAATGTATTACATTTATTGTTTTTTGAATATTGAGTAATGATTTTGAATCTAGCACAGCCCACCTTGAACATGATCCATTATGTTTTCATTGATTTGAAGTTTGCATTGTTTTTGTTGGTTCTTCAAAATAATACACAAAGTAAAGAAACACTAAGCCAAACTTATCAAATGAAGAAAAGAAAATTCCATGTAAAGGCCAATAGCAATGTATTCTCACGTATATACCCAACAAGTAGTTACTAGTAATTACTTAAAATATCTCTACTACAATAAATCAGAGAAGATAGAAATAATAGACTCCTAGACACATGTTAATCACTATACTTCAAACAAAATATTAAAAAACAACATGAGCAGTCCAATAACAAGCAATGAACTTGAGCCAGAAGTAAGCAACCTACCAACAAAGAAAAGTCCAGAATCCAATGGCTTTATAGCTGAATTCTATTATATCTTTAAGGACTGTCTATAGCCGATATTCCTTAAACTTCTCAATAAATATTGAAGGAGAGGAATACTTCCAAAATAATTTAAGGAAGCCAGCATTACCATGATGGAAAACACTCAACTCAAATAGAAAATGAAATCTACAAGCTAATCAGTTTAATAAATACAGATGCAAAACTCTTCAACAAGACACTAGATTAATATAGTGATGCTGACAGCTGAATGTGTTATCAGGTTGAACAGATGTGGATTAAGCACATCACAAGTTTTGTGCCTTTTGAGTAAATATTTCTCTCTGGCACTGCCCTGCGATATCTTTATCATGTTGATCATTTTTTTTCTACTGTACCAAATCCTTTTTATTTGATGTAATTTTTTATTCTGGCTATTTCCTATGTTACTGGAGTCCTATTCAGGAAGTCTCTGTGGCAATAGCTTCAAGTGTTTCCACTATGATTTTATTAAGCAGTTTCAATGTTTCTTGTTTTACTTTGATTTGATTTAACACAGGGTGAGAGCCAGGGATTTAGCTCAGTGGTTCTGGCACCTCCCTCACAAACAGAAAGACTCAAGTTTGACAACTGGTACTCCCCCCAAAAGACGTAGGGTGAGATATATGTATTTATGTCTTCTGAATGTGGAGATCCATTTTTCCCCAGTGTCATTTGATAAAAAGGCTGTATATAGTCCAGTGTATGTTTTTGGTTCCTCTGTCTTATATCAAATTGAGCTAGGTTAATAGTTTTGTTTCTTTGTCATTTTTCTAATGTTTTGGTGTACATGTCAATTTTTTTCCTTATAATAAATTGATTTATTTTCAGAGCTTTGTATTAGAACTTGAAATTGGGTTGTATGATCCCTCCAGTTTGTCTTTCTTTAGGAGATCTTTGGCTATTCTGAGTCTTCTTGAGCTTCCATATACATTTTTGGATCGCTTTTTCTAGTTATGTGAGGAATGGTTTAGGTATTGTACTAGGGTTTGCATTTAATTTGAAGATTCCCTTTGGTAAGACGATTATTTTAGCAAAACTTACTTTTCTGATCTATGAATAAGAAGACATCTTCTATTCCAAAATTTTCTTCAGTCTCTTCAGTGTTCTCTAATTTTCATTGTAGACATCACGCACTTTGGGTTAGGTTTAGTCCTAGGCATTTTGTTTCTTGAAGCTCTTGTAAATGAAACTATGTAACCGATTTCTTTTCAATACATTCATTGTTGGTGTTTTTCAATGCTGAAGATGTCCTTGTGTTGATTTTACATACTATCACTTTACTGAACTTAATTATCAGATATTGATATATTCTAAAGTGATTCTTGGGGCATTTTATGTAAAGGATGATATAATAAACACAAGTAATTTAAATTTTCCTTTCCAATTTATATTGTTTTTCTTACTTTTGCCTAATTGGTGGATAAATTATGAAGTATATATGAAAGATAAAAGAAAATTTTGGGTAGAACAGACAAGCAGGAGAATGAGAGAAGTAAACAAAAAAAAAACAAAGTAGGAGAATATAAACATGAAGAGATAGAGATTTATACCATTTGTTATGCTATCAGTAAAACAAATTTAGATTACCTTATGAAGCAACCACTGGTATGGGAAAAGCAAGACAAAGCAATATAAAATACTGTAGAAGAAAAAGCAGAGATTAACATACACTTTTACACACACATACAAAACCAAATGAAAGAAAACAAAACTACTAAACAAGCAAAATGAAACAAAAACTAATGAAAAGAATCAGAACCTCATAGAGGTGTTTGATTTAAGGAGGGTTGTGGAAACCATTTTTTAGAAAAAACTTCTCAGTTTTTGTTCAAATAGAAGGGCTTGATTCACACCGAGGATGTGAGATCTTTGTTTATTTGTTTGTTTGTTTTGTCTTTATTTTATTTTATTCAGAGAATGTTGGCAAAGGTAAAGCTAGAGTTGCCTGCCAAGCTCTTCACTCATCTTGCCTATGGAGCAGTCTATATTAAGGAACCAAACCCCCACGCCACAGACCAATACTACAAAGCAAGTGAGTGATGGTTTTTATTTCTATTTACACTTAATCCCCATCACTTGTATTACTGCCTGAGCTTTAGTTCCTTCCATAAGTGGCACCATCAGAGTCTCCTAGAAACATGAACTGTATTCTGAAATGAGGCGTGTGAAGTCTTTAGGTTGCACCATGCCCTTATGAGACTCTAATGCCTGATTATCTGAGTTGGAGAAAAAGCAGTCATGGTAGTGCTTGGAAGTGGCTGTAAATACTGATTAACAAGGGCTGGAGATTTAGCTTAGTGGTTCGGTGGCCTGCCTTGCAATCACAAGGACCTGAGTTCAATCCCCAGGACCAAAACATAAAAAAATTTAAAAATAAACAACAGAATGGGGAAGAAAGAAGAATCCAGATATATTATGTACAAGTACAAATTCTCTATGATTAATGCAATCATTATTCTTGCAGATTCATATCAAAACTATCAGTGAATGGCAAGTGATATGCTTCATTTGGTGAAAAGGATTCAAGTCAGAAGTCAAAATTTATTTCAGTCTACATGTGGCTTACCTATTATTTCAGTTATCATTTCCACCCTTGCTTTTTTCCTGATCTTCAAACTTGTCTTCACCAAACTTTTGAAAAACTATCACATAACCCTAGCCAAAATAACTAAAAAACAATGTTTACTGGCCTGCTTCTTTATAAAGGAAGAATGATGCAATGATGAGACAGCAGAAGGCTCCAAGATTACCAACAAAAAATTTGCATTAAAAAAGAGTCCTCCTTAAATTATGGGTTCATTGTGGTAGGTTATTCATGGTCTTCCAGCTCACTTTTTATAATATATGACAACCAGCTCTCCAACGAATACATGAAAATTTCAAAACTACTTTGCTACATGGAGACAAAGAACTGTGTATTAAAAGGGGAGCCATGGTAAATAGGTAATGGTAGAGGGGGTGAAGGGATGGCAGGGGAATGGGGAAAAATAAGAATCAAGATACATCAGGTAAAGGTACAAGATCCCGATGATGCCTTATTTACACTTTCAGTTTCTTACACCAGAGAAACTAGTTGATATTTACACATGTGTGTCTTATTTATTTCATGTAAGAATATCACCTCAATATGCATCCATTTAGCTATAAATGTCTGTAGTTTCTCATTATTTATGGCTGAGTAGTATTCCATTTTATATATTTTTAAATTCTTTATCCAGTCTCCAGTTGATGGAAAATTGGGCTGCGTCCAAGTTTTAGCTATTACAGATTGTGCCACTATAAACATGGGTGCACATCTATCACTGTGGTATGATTCTTTAAATTATTTTGGGAAGATAACCAGCAGTGGAATACCTGGGTCAAATGGGATTTCCAATCTTATTTCTTTGGGGTATCTCCATACTGATTTCCACAGTGGTTTCACCAGTCTTCACCCCCAAGAACAGTGGAGCAGTGTTCCTCTTTCCCCACAGCCCCACCAGAACTTGTTATTGGTTGATTTTATGATAGAATCCATTCTAAGGGGAAATGGGAGGGGTAGGGGAAAAGAAAGAAGGGAATAGGATTAATATTAATTCCGCTACCCCTCCCATTTCCCCTTAGATGCAAATGAAAACAACATTGAGATTCCACCTCACCCCAAAAAGAATGGATTCTTAATAAGCCAACTGAGGAAACCTGCCCTTGCAAGAAGAGGAACAATTAATTACTGGATATTGCAAATGTTGGTAGATTTAAAAGTATGTTTGAGATAACTTCAAATCTCCATCAATTGTGTATTAAAGTTAAGGGGCATATACTTCAATATCCTCTGCTGTTTCTTAAAATCTATGCAATGAGATTCCAACAAAAGTGCTGAAAACCCCCTTCCATTTCCAACAAATGTTCTGTGTGAAGCAAGGTTTTCTGCAGTGACAGAAACTACAATGAGATTATGGACAAGACTGGATATGAGCAATATGCTGTGTTTGTCACTGTCTCCCATCCATGAAAATAGTGCTTGGTGTCAGAAAGTTTTGGATCCACTGATCTAGATTGCATGTTACAGTTCCAGAGATCCCCAGTTTGTGCTCTTGTAAGCATGACTGGAAAGAACATTCTGAATGTCTGTGAATAGAACAGAGAGATTTGTATTCACAGGGCATGCACTGTTGGTTTTGATATATGCTCCAGAGTGACAGATAAGTGATGCTGCACCTGGTTTACCATTACTGAAAGTTCCTAATTTGCTCTGGACAATGACATGGTACTTACAATACTCCTCCAGTAAGTCTAAGACTTAGGTTTTCCTGCTGTGTTCTCAACATGTCCTCCACACTCCCAGTTTCTGGACATGATGCAGGCTATGTAATGTCTCTGGTTTATGATTCCAGTGGCACCAAGTGTCTAAGAGGAGAAAGCTGATCCCTGTAAAGCATAATAGTGTTAGGGCCCAAAATCTCAGAATCAAGTCCATGTGGGCACTCTGATATTTCTGAGAGTGGCAGCAGCTAAACTGGGTGCACAATGCATGTTTTTCTTTCTGTTGGCTTATTTCTTTGATTAGTTTGATTCCTAGTTATTTCATTCTTTGGAAGTTATTGTGAAAGGAGTTGTTGCCCCAATTCATATTTAAGTGAGTGTATTGTTCATGTACAGAAAAGCTACTGATTTTTGTGTTTTGACCTTGTATCAAGATACTCTACGAAATTTGGTAATTAAGTCTAGAAGACTTTGGGGGGAGTTCTTGCAATCTCCTATATAGAGTATCATGTCATCTACAAATAATGACAATTTAACTTCTTTGTTTCTTTTATTTATTACTTTTATTTCTTTCTCTTGTCTAATTGCTGTGGCTAATGTTTACAAAATTTTATTGGAGAGCATTGGTGATTGTGGATATCCTTGTCTTATTCCTGATTCTAATGTGAAGAATTTAATTTTTTGACTGATTTAGTATGATATTGGCCATTGGTGTTTCATAGATGGCTTTTCTTATGTTGAGATAAAGACCATCTATTCTGATTTTCTATGGGGTTTTTTATAATGAAAATGTGTTGGATTTTGTCAAATGCCTTTTCTGCATGTATTGAGATATTCATATAATTTTTGTCCTTGGCTCTATTAATACAGTGTATTACATTTATTGATTTTCATATGTTGTACCATCCCTGAATTCTTTGGGTGAATCTGACTTGGTCAATGTGTGTGATCTTCTACAGTCTGTTTGCCAGTATCGTACTAAGAATTTTTTCATCTATGTTCTTTGGTGAGATTGGACTATAGTTCTATTTTCAGTTGGGTCTTTCTCTGCTCTTGGCATCAAGGTGATGCTTGCTTCCAGGAATTAATTTGTGAGTATTGCTTCCCTTTCAATTTCATTGAACAAGAGCCAGGGATTTAGCTCAGTGGTTTCGCCGCCTGCTTCAATTTCATTGAAGAGTTAATCAGTATTAGCAATAGTTCTCCAAATGTCTTGTAGAATTCATCAGTGATGGCATCAGGACTTGGGCTTTTCTTTGTAAGCTTTTAATTATGTTTTCAGCTTTATTGTTGGTATTGAGTTGTTTAGAATATTTATATCTTCTTCATTAAACTTTGGTAATTATTATGTATCTATAAATACGTCTATTTCTTCTTTGTTTTCCATCTTATTGCTGTATAGATTCTCAAAGTAGTTATTGATGATTCTTTTGATTTCTGCTTAGTCCATCTTAATATCACTCTTTTTACTCCAAATTTCATGGACTCCAAATTGCATGGATTTGGGTCATTTGTTTCTTTGTTTGATTTATAAGGTAGGCTAAGGGATTGTCAATTTTGTTTATTCTTTTGAAGAACCAACTCTTTGCTTTCTTGATTTTTTTGTATCATTCTCTTAGTCTCCATTGCATTGACTTCTGCTCTGAACGTTAAAATTTCCTCCCTTTTATGAGTTTTCAGTTTATCCTACTCTTCTTTTTCTAGATGATTGAGATTCACCTTTGGGTTATTTGTATAAACTAGCTTTGTTTTCCTAATATGAGTATTCATTGCTATGATTTTGCCTCCTGACTACTTTAATTGGGTCCCATAGATTCCAATATGCTGTGCAGCATTGTCATTTAATTGCAGAAACTGTCTGATTTCTTCTTAAATTTCCTCTGTGACCGATTTTTTATTCAGAAGTGTGTTCAGTTTCCATCTGTTTGTGTAATTCTTGTGCTTTGTTCTATTGAGCTCCAATTTCATCACACTATGGTCTGATAACATACAGAGGATAACTTCAATTCCTTTGCACTTGCTTAAACATGTTCAGTGAACAAGTGTGTAATCTGTGACCAGTATGTAGCTTAAAAGAATGTATATTCTGATTTTATGTGGTGGAACGCTCTGTGAACATGTTAAGTTCTTTTGTTCAAGAGTTTGATTGAGTTATAGTATTTATTTTTTATTTTCCCTCTAGTTGATCTATTTGTGATAGTTGGGTGTTGATGTCCCCCACTACTATTGTATTAGTGCTTATTTGATTTTTCACACACTTTTGTATTTGTTATGTCATTGTGTGCACCAGTATTTCATGCGTATATATTTATGATTGCAATTTCTTCCTCTTGGATTGTTCCCTTTAGAATAATGTAGTGTCCTTTGTCTCTCTTCATCAGCGTTACTTTGCAATTCATTTGTTCTTCAATGAAGATAGCTACTCCTACTTTTTATGTTCCTATTGCATGGAGTGTTGTTTCCCACTCTTTAAATTTTATCCTATGATTTTCTCTTTGAATGAAGTATATTTCTCATATGTAGCATATTATTCAGTTTTGCTTCTTGACCCATTCTGCCAGCCTATTTCTTTTGAATGGTAAACTGAGACCATTAACATTGATGGTAATAACTGATATGTATTGACTTATCCACATTGTGATGTTTTCCTTTTGTTGGATTCTCCCCCTTTGCAATTTTTTTTTTTTTTTTTTTTTT
>NW_022900951.1:76245447-76261400 GCF_012274545.1 Fukomys damarensis
CTTTTGTTGGTCTCCCCCTTTGTAATTTTTTTTTTTTTTTTTTTGGTACCGGGGACTGAACTCGGGTCCTTGTGCTTGCAAGGCAGGCCACTGAGCCCTCTTTGCATTTAATTGCATGTTTTTCATGATATATTTCTTTCCCCCGCTTGGGATGTTTTCTGTCATTGTTTCTGTGAAGAGTTCTCTTATATCATTTTCACTCTCTCTTGTTTCTTCACTGAATCACATCAGACTCATGGTATTCTTCTTTGCATTTTCTAGCAACTGCTGAATTCATTTCTCATGATCCCTTACTAGTTTTAATAAATTTTTCTTTGCCTGGTCAATAACTGTCTTTTATATCTGGCATTCTATTCTTATATTGGCACATTCTGCTGCATAAATTTTCAGTGAGTTTTTTGTTGTTGTTGTCTTTTTTGGTACCAGGGAGTGAACTAGGATCTTCACACTTGTGAGGCAGGTGGTGGAAGCACTGAGCTAAATCCCGGGCCCCTCAGTGAAGTTTTTCATCGCCTCAATACCTGTTTGCATGTATTTTATGGATTCCATTTGTTTCCTATGTTGGGATTCCTTCTTATTTCCCAGCCTCTCTATCTTTTTAATCTGTGTCTTCTCTGGAATTATTAGTTATGTCTTTCACTATGAACATGATCTGTTTTTATCTGAGAAATTATTTCTAATTTGATTTTTTCCAGATCCTCTTTTGTTGCAAATTCAGGGAGTCCAAATGGTTGAGTACCAGACTGTTTCATCACATTGCCCCTTGGGGTTGCCTTTGGTGATCTGAAAGTCTGGTTTTGAGACTTGTTTACATGTTTTCTCATTTCAACAGCTGCAACCTGCTATGTATTTTTTGAGGCAAAGTTTTGCTCACCTATTAAGCTTCTCTCTGCTGCTCAATACTGTGCCAATTCCTGGTTTCAGAGTAGTGGCCTTCTTGATCTCTGTGCTGCCCTGTTGTCTGGGTGGGCTTCTGGCTGGAGCCTGTGCACACTTGGAATAGTGTCTTAGCTTGCCTGTCAACCTGCGTAGCTGTTGACTGGGAGGACCTTTGCTAGGTGGGCTGTGAATCTAAGTCACTGTTGTCTGAGTTGTCTTATGGCTGGAGTCTGGCCACACTTATGGATGCCATTTGGGTAGGCCTCTGGCTGTTGGCTGTGCCCCTGTGCAGCTCTTTAACAGGTGGGCCTTTGGCGAGGGCCTATGGGCCCACGATCCTCATGTCAGGTCAGGGCCCTTGATGAGACCTGCATGCACCCTCCCCACTCTGGTCTGTCCCTGCTTCTCTCTGGCCTCTGTATGCACTTACTGATGGTAGCTGGACAGGCCTCTGGCTGTTGCTTCTTAACTTCTTATTTTAAATACCAGTATATCTGGGTTTCAAATGGTTGCTACTTTACAACAACATTCATCCCAGTGATTAGTCATACTCTTCGTTCAGCGGTGCACATAATATACTAGAGGAGCTATTCAATGTAGCTTGTCTCCAGTTCACAATGAAGGATTGTGTGTACATCAAGGTGATTTTGAATTTAATTGGAATTTAAGGTTTGCTTTATCTATTTTTATAAAAAATATCATTAATGTATTAGTTGAAATTTCTTTAAATCTCTAAATCATGTAGTTTAGATATAGAATGTTCCTTGAAAGGCATGTGTTCAAAGGTAGGACTTTGGGAAGTTGAATGGACAATAGACCCACTGTACTTATTGGTGGAATTTTGCACTAATGAAATCAGTAGTTTAGTGTGATATTAGGTTATTGGGCTTGATTAGAGATAGTTCATTAGAAGTGTCACCTGGAAGGGTTTATCTCCCTCTTCAGCTCCTATATTTCTTTTCTGCTTCCTGGATAGCATGGGATGAAAAGCTATCCTCTGCGAGGCCTTTTCACTGTGATATTTCTGATATGGAACCAGCAGACCATGGACAAAAAATATTAGCCTCTTTTCAGTTGCACATTTTGAATATTTTCTCTAAGAAACAAGAAGGTGACTATGACATGTACTATGAATACCTAGATTACATGGATGTTTAGAAACTGTGAATCTGAAATATTCTTCCACTTTTATGTATTGTTTTCAAGTTTTTAAGTAGTGTTGTTCAGTGTTCATTGTAAAAGTCTTTCAGTTGCTTGACTAAATTTATTCCTTGGTGTTTCCTCTTTTTGTAGTTCTTGTGAGTAGAGTTGCATTCATTCTTTCTTTCCAAGCATTATCATTATCGCTGTAAAAATAGTACTTTTTTGTGTGTTGACTTTTTTTCTCTGACTATTAAGATTGTTCATGACTTTTCATAGCTTTGGAAGGACTCTAGCTTTTTATATAGGAAGATAACTATATCTTCTCCAAACAGATATAATTCAACTTTTCTATTTATTTTTTTTTCATCTTGTGTAATCATTCTAGCAAAATTTCTAGTACTCTGTGGAATAAGAGACAATAGAGTGGTTGTTCCTGTTTTGTGGCAGAGCATAAAGAACGTACTACTCATTTCTCAACTCAGTATGATTTGGGGTGTGTACTTGTCATATATATCCTTTTTGTATTATTCCTCAAGTACCAAATATTACTCAGAGTTTTTATCATGAGGGAATATTAATTTTTATCAGAAGTTTTTTGTAGTAGATATTGAGAGAATAATTTTTACTTTTAACTTTACTGGTTATTATGTATTATCTTTATGGATTTTTGTATGTATCCTCACCTTTCATCCCTGGAATAAGCCAAACTTCATCATTTGGGGTAACCTTTGTGATGTGCTCTTGAATTCAGATTGTTAGGTTTTTCTTGAAATTTTTAAAAATTATATTCATCAGGGATTTTGACCTATTGATACTTTTTTTCTGATTTTTTAAATCACTGTCGGGCACAGTAATAGTTTCCTGTTCTCATTTTCCCCTGTATTTGTTAGTCTAATAGGCTTATAACCAGGATCGTATTTCTGCTGTGCTTTATTATTTTCTTTGTGCCAAAATTTCATACCATTTCATATTGCAGCATTTTTATGTCTGCTTGCTGGGCTATGGTGACACTTACCTTAAAATGCAGTCATGTGATTATTCTTTGTGGAGGAGCAGGTGCATGCTGGGCACTTCTTGTCAGCTACCTTGCCTTCTTCTTCCGGTAGTATTTCTTTACATTAGATTTTTTTTCTTTATCTTTTTCATCTCTCTCTGTTAAACCAATCTGGTTTGTACATTTGCTTTTTTGATAATGAATTTCATGTGTGTTTCACTTCTTTTAATTCATTTTTTCTCCACAGATGATATACATTTCAATTATCTCCTTGAGTTCAGATTTAATTTTGTTTAGTAAATGAGAATTTACTGCTTAGTACGGTTTACTACTGACATTTTACATTTCATTCATTGCTCTTTTTACTTCCAGGACATTTGAATTTGGTTTTAATCTTTGTTAAATGTTTTTACTAAATTTCAGAATTGTCTTTATATATTTTCATAACATTTGCTAACTTCTTAAAATAGTTTTTTTGAATACCTTTTTAGACAGCTCATACAGGTTCATTTGTTTTTGGTCAGTCACTGAGAATGCCAAGTTTTGCTGATTTTTTTTCTTTTAAATCATGCATTGGAACCTGCCCATTTATTCTTTTCCAACTTTGTAGTTTGCCTTTACCAGGGCATGCCCTTCAGCAGTAAGCCTGTCCAGATACTTTGAACAGCCTTACAAGTTGTTAACATGCTGAGCTGCAAACTAGATGCTGAATACTAAGATCTACCTATATTTATGGGTTTTTTTTAAATAAATCTTATATTGTAGGACAACAGTGAAGTTATTCAGAATTCAATCTCAATTGCACTGTGGTCGTGGGGTTCATTCTTGTGCAAAGTAAATTCTAAAGAATCATACTATGGATACTGGCCTCTTGTCATTGCCATGATGGCTCCCTCTGGTGCTGATTTCTACTGTAATATGATCACTATTATGTCCAAAATAATAAAATTTTATGCTTAATTCTTTCTGCTGTAACCAGGTTTATGGTATCTCCACACTTTGCTGCCTGTGATAGAGGAAGGAGAACTGCAGATGATTTAAAACCATCATTGCACTCTCCCAACTTAATATATCTTTTCTTAATATCCTATAACCAGGGACTGTGACCTCTTACTTGGTTCTCTTTGGTGAAGGAAAATTTATTACAAAAAGGAATAATTATTCAAATTGATATTTCTGAGGGAGGACGATTGTTAGCTTATGCTATTCCACCATCTGCTAACAAAACTGTCAGTGAGTATACTTCTGGTTACCTGCTAAATGCCTGCTTCTACATAAAAAGTTTGTAGTAAATTGTTAAAAAATTAAATATTATACTTGTGAGACTCATCTATATTGACTCATAGTCACTAATTGATTTTAATATTGTTTATATATTTAGTACTGAGGTCATTGAATTTCACTGAATATTACTTTAAGATAATAGCATAATTTATTGTTTGCATTCTCTTTGGGAATAGACAACACATTTTTTGAGTGTGTCTGGATGGGACATGGAGGTGTGGCCTTTTGATGTACATCCAATCCCTTACCCTTCCACTCAGGCAGTGTGCTCTTTTCTACATGTGGGTTGTTATTAGAGAAGCCATTTTCCTCCACCACACCATACCATCATGAATTTTCTAACTTGGAGCCAGCTGACAGTGACTAAAATTCTATTAAAAATGTAAGAAAATTAAACAATTCCTATGAAAAGTTGTGAATATTTTGTGTTATGTACCAATGGAAAATTTGACTAATACATAAAATTGGTCCCTAAGTGGTGGACTTGTGGTTGTGCTCATACTTAATTATATAGTTGAATAGCATTTGGAACTGGTTTTCAGGAGGAGTTTATAAAGGACTGGAGATGATAAATGATGAAATATTTGAACATGTGTGTTTCATTTATTTCAGATTCATTGAAATTCCACACACACATCATGATTTCCAATTATTGCTTATATATGATTTAATGTTATTTTGCTCATATATTGCAATTATTATATTCATAATAAATGCAAGTACTCTTTGTCTTGGCAATTCAAATTATATTCAAATGTTAGAGAACAACTATTTTCCTGCACAATGAAAACTAAAAAAGTTCACAAAATTTGAAAAAGACACCAGTAAATGGGAAAATGTCATGTTTGTGTATTAAAAGATGTGATATTATTAAAATATCACAAAATGATTTAAAGATTCAAAATTCCAATGAAAAACTTTCCAGAAATTAAAATATATATATATACATTTGTTTTAAATCATGTAACATTATCTGAACTCAAAATTGATTACATAACTCAAAATAAAAACAATATAGTAATGGCAGGAAAACCATGACATAAACCAATGAGAAAGAATAGATATCCTAGAAATCAATTAATGCAATTATAGTAAATTTATTTTCAACAAAGTTGCCAAGAATATTCAATAGGGAAAGGAGGGTCTTGTCAATAAATTTTATTTCATTATATCCTTCTTTACAATAATTAAATTAGATGCTCATCTTATATTAAATGCAAAAATCAACTCACAGTAAACTAATAACTAAAGCCTATAATAGTAAGCAATAAAAATTTTAGAAGAAAGAATAGAGAAAATGTTGTATGACATGAGTTTTAACAATAATGATTTGTACATGAGCCCCAAAAGACTAGACAAATAGTATTTCAAAATAAAATGCTTTGGGGCTGAGGTTTAGCTCAGTGCTTCTACCATCTGACTCAAAGGTACAAGGTCTTGAGCTAGATCCCCGGTACAAAAAAAATAAACCAAAATAAAATAAAATGTTTCTACATAGTAAGCAAAATATTCAACAAAGTGAAGACATCACACAGATTTTGAAAGTCTTATATTTGATATAGAATTCATACTCAAAACATATGAGGAACACATACAACTCATTAGTTTAAAAAAATACACCAGCTTAAAAAAAAAGGAGAAAAAGACCTCAACAGATACTTCTAAAAAAGTTAAATAAAATTAAAAAATAAGACAAAGCCCAATGAGTACTTGAAGAAATATTCAATGTCATTAATCACCAGAGAAATAGAAGTTATGACACCTGGTTACTTTTAGAATGGATACTATTAAAAAAAACAGATAAATTCTGGTCAGGATTTGGAGGAAAATGAACTCTTATGAACCGTGGTTTGGAATATACATTAGTATATCCATAATTGAAAAATGTATGAAGGATTTTCAATAAATTAAACTAAACTAAATTAAAACTAAACTAAACTACTATTAAGGATGTAGGTCATGGCAAATATGTCTGGGGAAATAAGCAGAACCAGTCAATTATAAGATATCAGGACAGTGTGAAATAATTCCTTTGACCTCATATGTAGAACTTCACATAGATTCTCATGACATGTCAGTGACATATAGATATGAGATGCCACGAGGATCTCACTGTCATGACTCCTCATAATAGTCCAGTCTGTGTGTTGTGGATGCAGAGTGCATTAGTTTTTCTTTTAGACTGTTTTTCTTTTGCCCAAGTTTTCTCTGCAGAGCTAGTTCCTTCCTTGTCCCTTCACACTGTATTTTTCAAATAAACATTTGGCATTGTTTTTATTTTGTCTCTTTCAACTGGTTGTTTGAGACAAGAAGGATCTGGAATACTTTTAATTGGCAAGCCATTCATAGACAAACAAACTGAAACATTTTGGCAAAGCCAACAAGGAGATAACATTTTTCACATGGCCAGCACAAAAGAACATTTTGACCTGCCCAACCAGGAGGCTAAAGCTCAGGTACAGGAGACCAAGGTAAGGCACATTTTGGGCACAATTTTTGTTTTTCTCTATGAGACTCTTTTTTTTTTTCATTCCCTCACTCTCTCCCTTAATGAAGGAATACAGGGACTATTATTGAGGCATCCAGAGAAGTGTTTGCTACTTTTCTAATCATGGAATATGGGGGAAAGAAATGCAGGCTTTTACTTTTCTCTCTACCCACTTGCATTTACTCTGTGGGTATGCCTTGCTGTCCAAGCATTTGTTGTGTATTTTGCTCATTAGTTTGTTTTTTACTTAATCTCATTTGTAAATGGCTTATTCTGCTTGTATTTTGGTTCGGAGTGCCACCATATTAACTCGCCATGTGGTCAGCAGCTATATTGCCTTACCACATGGCCAGCAGCCATCATGTTGCATGACAATGCACAACTTGTATATGGATATGCATCACCAGCTGCTTTCATCTTTTTTCTTTATATTTTTTCTTTTTTAAAAAACTAACCTTGTTAGCCAAGCCTCTGATTTTAAAGAGTATATGGCTTTGTGAACACAAGGAAAGAAGCTTTCTGTTTCTTCCTGCACACACACACACACACACACACACACACACACACACACACACATACACAATATATACTGTCCCTTTCAGAAAGCATGCAGCTTTTGCCAATGGAAAAACTTTGGTATGGCTGCAACTAGAGGACCCCAGGTGTGGTCCTGGGTAAGGGGTACTGGATAGGTGAGGTGTGGGGAGTGGTGCAGGTCCATCCTACCATTGTTCTGGAGGAGATATGCCAATGACACAGTGGAAAATACTTGTCTGCTTTAAAATACTCAAGGCTTTTGACTGAAACAGAGTGCCTCACCCACCCCAAGAGTGCCTGAGGCCATCACCAGCTGGCTTTTGTGCTTTCTTGTTTAAACGCAGATAAGTTAATGACCAATGCCTTATGCCTGAATAGAAAAACATTTAACATTTAAAAACCCAACTAAAGTAACTGTGAGTAGATGAAAACAAATAAATGTAAGAGTTTTCCACACATAATTTTACTCTGGTTAAGTAGAGTCATCAAAGGACTTGAAATACTAGCTAAGCCATCAAGAGGTTTAGAACAAATATAAGTTGGGCTAACAAGGAGTCCAATTCAGTGGTTAAAAGAACTTTTCTTGGGAAATTTCTGCTATTATAGCATGGGAATTTGGACTAGGCAGGCCAACAAATGTCTTGTCTCCAATGAGTTAATTGGTCCCAACATGGGGACAAAGATTTCTTCTGTAGTAACTGATGGTAGTGTCATTCTAAGGTTCAGATAGACGTCTATCCAGGTTTTATAAAGTATCACAGGGGGCACCTTGTGAACTTTTGGTCTCCTATTTATGCAGGGACTCCACCATAAAGAGTACAGGTATACCTGTCTACTTCTCTTTATAGGTCCCAAAAAAGTAGATGAGAAATCTATTGGATCTTGTCACTACACAGATTCTACTAACTTTGCCATTACATGTAATCCTTGATGAATGGGACAGATTTGATCTTGACAATTTAAAACAAGAACAGCTTATCTGCTATTGTAATATACTCAGGGTTCAATACAAACTGGGAGGTGATAGATGATGGGAGCAGGAGGGTATTTTAAGCAATGAGACTACTCTCCAGTTGTAGTTTCTGTTTGGAACATAAAAGATAGAGTAAAAATGACTTAGTTCAGGCTTTTGTAACTCTTTAGCAAAGGAAATGCTGAAGAACTATGGTACTTAGGATGGGCCTTGAGGAAGACAAAGTTATCCTGTCCTAAGACCCCCCATTTATCCCCCAGGGTGATCTTGATCTTGCTGAAATATTTAGGAAGGATAAATACACTAGGAGGTCACCTTGAACACTCCCTTATAATCTTCAGACCAATAAATGAAGTTCATATCCTCCAAGGTACCAAGGGTCTCCATTAGAGCCTGGTGCCCTTCAAGAACCCAACATTTGTCTGCTCTCTCAGAAGCCACCTCAGGTAGCCCTAAATCCAAATGTGTACACACAGAGCACTTTAAGCCTCATAACTGGAGTCTAAAGTGGTGCTTCATATTTCTCTAGATTACAACTAGTTCTGACCCTAAGAGATTTCCCAAAGGCAGCAGGAAATAATTGAGTGCAGGTTCCTTTTTCAGTGGCAGATATCCAATAATACAAGGAAGAATTGGGCATAGTGTCAGAAGACCCTACCTAGTAAGTTTGCTGATGGGTTACAAGCTTTGAACTTGCTTTTGACTTATCATGGAGAGATATTTGATTAATTTTGTCCAATTGCTGTACTTGAGATTAAAGGAAAATAATCCTACAAGAGGCTGGGAGCTATGCAGATGAACAATATGATTTAAAAGGGGAAGGAAACCACCCTGGAAAAGTTATTCTCACTTCCGCAGAGCCTAATTGGGACTATAATACTCAGCATGGACTACACATGATGTCTAATATGCTAGTTGCTCTTAACATGGGAATATAAGGGCACATTAAAAAGTGTTAATTGTTGTAAAGTGAGTGGTGTCTTATGGGGTGCACAGAAATGTCCAGCTTTGTTTTGTAAGCAATTGGCAGAGTTCCTCTGCAATTATACTAATATAGATCCATCCTCAAGGGAGGGAGAGGCACTAAAGAGACAAGGTTTCATCTGTCACTCAGCCCCAGATATCTGGCATAAGCTACAAAAAGTTCATATAGGGCAGCAGACACCTCTGGCTCAACTGCTAGACATGACATTTTCTGTGTTCAACAGTTGAGACTCAAAGAAAAGACAAAGGAGAAAGGCTAATATTATAGCTGTTGCAATTGATAATGCTTTAAATCCAATGATATCATCTAAGAAAAAAACCAGGGACAACCAAATAAATGGTTCCTGTTTCAAATGAAAGGAATCATACCCTGGGCACTTCTCCCACAGGGGTTTAGAGACTGTTCTTATAGTGCTGTAGAGTACTCAAAAAAAAAATTAATGTAAAGCTAGAACAAGCCTTTATAGGAGGCAATAAAGGGCTCCAAGTCTGCCATTATAATGGACAAAATTGACTAAAAATACCTCTAGAGAAATAAAGTATGCCCTTACTCAGGTTCCAGCACTGGGAATAACTGACTTAAAACATACCTTTTTCAATGTATATTAAAAGGGAAGAATTTCTTTGGGAGTCTGGACTCAAATTCTAGGATAAGAACTCCTTGTGGCATTCTTTTAAAGAAGTTAGATGGGGTGGCTGCTGTATTGTCAACCTGCCTGAAAGCAATAGCAGCTACAGCTATAATAACAGAATAAGCTACAAAGTTCGCTTTGGGACTGAGATGAGATCTGATTCCCCATCAGATTAGAGATATGCTGGAGAAAAAAAATGTTATTTATTGTTATTAGGGGAATGTCCTACCAAGTATTAGGTTATGTTCTTAGGATCCCCTGAAGTTATAAAAACTCACACTACTGTTAACCCTAATTCTTTGATGCCAAAAGGCATTAAATTTAGCCACTTTTGTGAATAAGTAATCTCCTAGACCTATGCAAACAGAGAGGACATCAGTGACCTACTCCTACCAAGAGCTTGAGAAAGTATGTTTCACTATTAAAAGTAGCTTTGTTTGAGAAGCACACCAAAAGTCAGATCATGCAGACCAAAAAAGGCTACTGAATCTAAAGCTCTTCTCCTAGGAAACTGCTCAAGAACAAGAGCTAATAGCTCTTACAAGGACATTGGTATTAAGAAAAGGCAGAAGGTTAAACATCTATGCAGATATGCCTTTCTGGTTCTAAATGCCCATGCAGCAATCTGACAAATAAACCATCATCTATAAAACACAGACATGAAATTCTACAACTCCAACAGGCATTCCTTCTTCCCAAGCAGGTCACATTACTGCAAAAGCCATGTAAGATAAAGGGTACCAAAGGGACATGTCTGAAGTCTCCTTTGAAAAGAAAAAGGCTGATAGGCAATAAGGACATCCCTACAGCAACTTAAGACTCTTGCTTTATTCCAAGTTCCTAAGAAACAAATCTGGTCCTTCCTCAAAGGATGCAGTGATAAGCTAAAAATCTCCTGCAAGGGAAATGATCACTCCAGTTTTCACAGGACTAGAAGAAGTGGCAACAACTTGACAGGTCTGCAAAATTTGTTCACTCTGTGCCTACAACAACTTAAGCAAGCCAAGCCACCTCCTTCATTAAAACATGTACAGAGTAGAGGTACAAACCCTGGAGAGGACTGGCAATTAGACTTTATATATATGCCACCACTTAGAGAATTTAAACTGATCTGGGTCCTAATTTTTACCTTCAGAGCCTGGATATTAGCCTTTCTATCCCATTCAGAAAAGACTACTAAGGTAGGCAAGGTGCTTCTTAAATAAATATTACCAGATTTTCACTATCCCAGTCTCATCAGAGTGACAATGCACTTTCACTTATCTCACTAATAACTCTGGGGGTGGCAAAGGCTTTAGGAATAAAGAACCACCTTAATTCCACTTGGCAGCCTCAATCTTATGGAAAGACAGAGAGAGCCTACCAGATTCTCAAGTGAGCTCTGGAAAAACTTTGCCAAGAGATGTCTGAGTCCTGGCTTCAATTGCTACCAATAGCACTCGTGAAGGTTTGTAATATGCCCCCAAAATGGGCTTTTTGTTCCCATATGATATGTTATGAGCGAGGTAATTTCTATCTTCTGACATGGTAGTACGCACAATGACTATGATACTCTTACAATATCTCATCAATATGGGCTACTTAATGAATGAGAACAGAGTTCTTCCAACTCCTGGTTCAAGGGGACCATTTAGTATCTGCCCTGGAAACCAAAAGCATATGAAAACTTGGATAGAGAGAACACCAACAGGCCAGTTAAAGCCAAAATGAAAAGGCCTCCTATCAATGATCCTTACAACACCCACTGTATTAAAGGTGGCATAGATAGATAATTAAATTCAGTTTTCCACATTAAATCTAGCCCCACTTGAACTGTCCAAAGGCTAAGACCTCCCGAATAGAAAAAGCTACTCTTGTGATCCTGTGGAAGGCTTCAGATTTCTCTTCTAAAAGCAAGGTTCCAGTGCTGCTACAAATAAGTAAAGAAGATCTTACTAAGTCCATGGCTCTCAGACTCGTGATAATTTATCTGACATACTGACCCCTCTAACATTCATTCTTCCCTACAAGAAGGATGGGACTCTGATCTGCTCCTCACATTTGGGCAAATGGTATAGTTTCTTTCTCTTGTCAAACAGGCAGCTTGAGTGTCACTAATTTCTTTCTTGTTAATTTCTACCATGTTTTTCTTTCTTCAAACCAGCTGCAAGACACAACACCTGAAGCTAGTTGGGGAGGACTTAATCCCTAATAGATAGTGTCTACAATCACTTCAAAGTTGAAGAAGCTATAGAATACAGAGACCCCCACTCCTTCGGCACCTCATACAGATTTGTGGGATTTATATCTCTTAAAGGGAAATGATATAAGAGGTATGGCATGGGAAAGATGGCTGGAGAAATAAGCAGAACCAGTCAATTACAAGATTACAGAAAAAAACATCAAATAATAATTAGAACCCTATATACCAAACTTCTCATGGGCTCCCACAAGATGTGGACAGCATAAAAGAGATACCACAAAGAGCCAGTTATCATGACCCTTCATGATAGTCCAAACTGGTTCTTCTGTATGGAGAGCATGCTTTGTTTTTGCTTTTACTTTTTCTTTTCTTCAACCCAAGTTTGCATAACAGAGCTAGTTCTTTCCTTACTCCTTCATCTTGCATTTTTCAAATAACTTGTGTTGTCATTTCTGAATTATCTTATCCAATTCTTTTTCAAGGCAAGAAAGACCTGGAATACTTTTCATCGGTGAGGAATTTCTGTAGGAATTACCTACAACACTCCCACTTCTGAGTATAGAGTCAACAGAAATAGGTATGTGAAAAATCTACCTGTGAGGGCTGGGGATGTAGCTCATTGTTTCTACTGCCTGCCTTGCAAGCACAAGGGCCAGAGTTCAAATCCTGGTACAAAAAATCCACCTGTGCTAGATGTTATGGAACACACATATAATTCCAGCACTCAGGAGCTGTGGCAGGAGCTTGAGTCAAGCCTGTGCTACATATTGAGTTCCAGGAAAGCCTTAACGACACAGTGAAATCCTGTCTCACCCCACCAAAAATGTTTTATACAACCATATGTTTTTTTTTTCATATTTGTTTACAGTAGTTGTATTAGTTAGTTTTCTCATTATTGGAACATAAGAGGTGACACAATTTAAAGGAAGGTAAATTAAATATAATGCTCATTCTCAAAAGATATCTGAAATAAAGGTGAGGTTACTGATGGGAAATAATGGAGTTCCTTAAATTAGAATGGAGATGATTAGAAGGATCCACACAAGGCTAAGGATGTTGAGTTCCTAGACTCCAATGATATTGTTCTGCCAGAGAAAGACGCTTTTCCACTCACAGTGGTGGGCATCACCACCACTATACCCTGTGGTGTTGGCCTTTTCTAGTATACCTGAGGAAACTAATCTTGTGTTTACCAAGCCTGTTAATTGTGACATTCCTCAGGACCCACTTTCACCACCCAATTTCGCATCTAGGCTTATAATGAGGCTCAAATCTCAGAAGGCTCCTAAGGGTTGGGTACATAGTGTTACTCATGAGGAGGTCTGCTGTTCTCCCAAATAACTTCTTGAACTTTCTTACTCTTATAAGCAGAGAGGCCTGATAAGCAAGTGTGGGAATGGATTTTACAGGTGTAGAATAATAGTGGCAAAAACATACACACAGATCAGGCTTTTTGTCAATATGAGCCCGTTAAGCAGTGATTCTGAATTTAATATTGCAGCTTGTAGAGTGAAAGGGGGGGGGTTACTAGTTTATTTGGCTAAATGGCAGAAATATGGATCAAGACATGGCCCAATGTCAGCGAATTAGATATGCCTGGTATTCCAAAGGTTACTGTTGATGAGGGGTTCGAAGGCTAAGGAAATAGGAATGCTGAAGTGGATTTGTAATGTTAAAACTAATACACCATAATTTCAAGATCCATAAAATGTATCCATCACAACATTTTGAAAAAAAATTCGTGAGGAGAGCACTGCCATCCCAGAAGAGCCCTATCATTGCTCTTCTCTGTATAGTAGACCTTAGACTGCAGTTACTCACTTGGAAAACTTGAGGACAATGGGTATCATGGATTCCAGGGTTGCAGGGGTGAAGTGGCAGCACTAATTTGCCAAAGACAAAAGTGGATACACTTACCAAATGGACAACGGAAGCAGAACAATGACTAGAATTGTCTGACACATGTAAATCCATGATATTGACTGATTCTCCACAGTGTTCGCAAAAGTGAAATAGACAAGAAGCCTAAGAATTTTTACTGCATCTGTATAATTGAAAAAAAATATTTAAGGTCAAACGAACAGAAACTTTCTTCAAATCATAGAACTAGAGAATCATATCCTTTAATCAATTCCTAGATTCAAGACACTTTTCAGAAACAGAACCTCTTAAATGAAAGATTAGTCAAGTTTCTTTGAAGAATGTCCCTACTGAACCACTATAAAGTTATACAGAAAATCTTTCTCCCATCTTTCCCAAATGGGTCCTAAGGCCTTTTTCAGAGTAACACTACATTGTAAGATGGGAAGTGGTCAGATATTTGGTGTAATACAGGACATAGATTCTGAATTAACCCTGAATCCAGAGAAACCAGGGAACTCAAAACATCACTATGGTCCTCCAATAAGAGTAGCGCTCTATTTAGGTCAGGTTTTAGCAAACATCTGATTCACAGTGGGTAAATATATCCTCAAATTCATCCTATAGTCATTTATCCTATTTCAGAATGCGTAATTGGGATAAATATACTGCAGTTAGTAATAGGCAGAATATTCATATTGGTTCCTTATCCTGTATTGTTTAGGCTATTATGGTTGGGAAAGCTAAATTGAAACCATTAAAATTGCTTTTACCCAGAAAATTAGTAGTCAAAAAACAATATCACATCCCTGGAAGGCTTGAAGAGATTAGAGCCACTATGAAGGGCTTGAAGGATGAAGAAGGTGGTGGTTCCCACCACATCTCCATTTCATTCTCCCATGTGACTTGTGTAGAAGATGAAAAGGTCTTCAAGAATGATGGTAGATTATAGTAAACTGAATCAAGTGGTAACTCCAGTTGCAGCCGCTGGACCAGATGAGGTGTTCTTTTTCAAGAAGATTAACACATCTCCTGGTACTTAGTATTAGCTGTTGACTTGTTAAATGCATTCTCCATTTATTTATTCATAAGGCCCATAGAAACAATTTGCTTTCAACTAGCAGGGATAGAAACATTCTTTCACTGTCCTTCTTTGGTTTATATTAACTCTCCAGCACTGTGTCACAACTTAGTTCTCGGGTATCTTGTTGGTCTTTCTCTCCCACAAAATATAACATTGGTCCATTGCATTGATGAATTTATGTTGATTTAACCAAATGATCAGTAGATATCAAACTACTCAGGATTTGTTAGTAAAGCATTTGTGAGCCAGAGGATGGGAAATAAATACAATTTAACTCCAGGTACTTCTAGCTCAGTGAAATGTCTAGGAATCTAGTGGGATGAAGCATGTAGAGATATATCTTTTAAGGTAAAAGACAAGTTACATCATCTGGCTCATCCTTCAGTCAAATAAGTGGCACAATGCCTAGAAACCCTATTTTGATTTGAAGACAACATATTCCTCAATTATGTGTTTTAATCTAGCCCATTTACTGAGTGATTCTGAAAGCTGCTACTTTCGAGTGACACCCAGAACAAGAAAATGATATGCAACAGGTTCAAACTGCTGTGCAGATGGCTTTGCTCCCAGGACCATATGATGCAGCAGGTCTAGTGGTCCTTGAAATGCCCATAGAAGGGAGGGGTGCTGTTTGGAGTCTCTGGCAGTCTCCGTGAGGGACATGTAGCAGAGGTCTTTAGGATTTTGGAACAAGTCTTAGCCATCATCTGCAGACAATTATGATTTTTGAAACACAGCTCTTTGCCTGCTACTAGACCTTAGTGGAAACTGAACGCTTAACCATAGTACACCAAGTTACCAGGTGTCCTGATTTGCCCATTGTGAGCAGAGTATTATCAGACCATTGAGTCATAAATTTGGACAAACACAACAACAATCCACTGTTAAATGGAAATTATATATATATATATAT
>NW_022900951.1:76261456-76265372 GCF_012274545.1 Fukomys damarensis
TGTGTGTGTGTGTGTGTGTGTGTGTATGTGTGTGTGTGTGTGTGTGTGTGCTTGTGTGTGTGCTTCAGCCATAACAGGTCCAGAATGTATAAATATGTCTCATGAAGAATTTGCCCAGTTGCCCATGTCTCTTACTGTTGCTATATTGTCTTCTGTTTCTAAGAATGCACCTGTGGCCTCATGGGGTGTGTCTGCCAGAGGAAGAAAAAGCTAGAGCCTTGCTTTTAGATCTTTCTACATGTTATGCAGGCACCACCCACAAGTAGACAGCTGAAGCATTGCATTTCCAGGACATCCATGAAAGCAATGGTGAAAGGAAATCTTCAGGCAGTGCAACTAGTAGTACATTTTTTCTGGAAGGAAAAATATCTACATGTGTGTCTGTCTATGGATTCATGGGCAGTATCCAATGGTCTGGTCATATGGTTACAAAATTGGAAGGAACATAACTGGAAAATTGGTGGCAATGATATTTCAGGAAAAGGTATGTAGATAGACTCATATGGGCAAGTAATGTAAAAATATTTGTATTTCATGACCTCAGCAGAGGAGGACTTTAACCATCAAGCAGATAAGTGACTCATCCTATGTATAGCTGTCAACCTCTTTCTTTAGGCATCACTGTTACTGCACAATGGGCCCTAAAGAGTGGCCATGCTAGCAGAGGTGGAGGTTATGCATGATCTCAGCAATCGACTCCCTCTCACCAAAGCTGACCTGGCTACAGCCACTGCTAAAGGCCCACCACGCCAGCAGCACAGACCAATACTGAGTCAAGATGGCTCCATTCCTCAGGGTGATCAGCCTGAGACCTGGTGGCAGGTGGATTATATCAGAACACTTCTATCATGGAAAGGACAGCACTTCATCCACAGTGCTGTAGACACTTATTTTGGGTATGGATTTGCCTTCTCTGCGTGTAATATTTCTGCCAAAACTAATATCCATGTACTTAGATACTGCCTTATCCACCATCATGAAATTTCAGGTAGCATTTTCTCTAACAAAGGAACACAGTTTAGAGCCAAAGAACTAACACAATGTGTTCATGATCATGGAATTCACTAGGCTCACCATGTATGTTCCTTACTATCCAGGAACAGATGCATTTATAGAAAGTTTGAATGGTCTTTTGAATATGAAGTTGCAGGGCCAGGTAGATGACAATAACTTGCCAGAATGAGACAAGGTCCTTCAAAAGTGTGTATAACCTTTGAATGAGCATGCACTCTGTGATGCTGTGTGTGCTATAGCCATGATTCATAGGTCCAGAAATCATGAGGTGGAAGTGGAAATGGTGTCACTGACCTTTACTCCTAGTGACCCACTAGCAAAATATTTGTTTCCTTTTCCCATAACATTATGCTCTGCTCCTATAAATCTTAGTGCCAGAGGGGAAGCACAAATTTGTATCACTGAAATGGAATCCAAGACTTCTGCCTGGCCATTTTGATCTCCTCATGCCTCTTATTAGAAAGCTAAAAAGACAGATATAATGTTGGCAGGGGTGATTGACCCAAACTATCAAGGAGAAATTGGGCTATTATTCCGTAGTGAAGGAAAGGTACAATACATTTGGAATGCAGGTGATCCCTTACAGAGCCTCCTAATATTACCATGTCTTGTTATTAAGATCAAAGGGAAGTACAACAACCCAAACAAGGGAGGAAGACAAATGGCCCATAACATTCAGTAATGAAAATATGGTTCACCCCACTAGGAAAGAAAAAACAGGACCGGCTGATATGCTTGCTGCAGGCCAAGGGAATACAGAATGGGTATTAGAAGTAGCTAGTCCTAAATACCTCCTAGACTCCCTTAAGTTACTGAAATGAGAATTGCAATTGTAATGGTTCTCTCCTAATGTGCTTTCTATGTAATAAAATGTTTATTGATTTGATATTTGTTATTAAGTATTGTTAAACCTATGTAATAACGTTCAAGTTATAAAGTGTTAAGAGTAAGCATCATCCAATAATAATTTGCCTTATATTCTTGGGAAGGAATTAATGCAATTGTATTTGCATACAAGATAGTTCTAACATATTAGGAATAATTGTGAAATTGTCATTGTACCTGGAAACTACATATAGTTTAAGAAAATGTGTCTAGCTGTGAAGTCGAAATTTGTCGATTGTTAGAGTTCACCGACTGTGTCAACTTGAATACAAAATTTTCAAGTAAATTAGATTAACGTAGCTTTGGGTATGGCTGAAGGGATTTACTGAAGACAGAACACCCACACTGGGTGGGTCACCCACCAGTAGGCTTGTTGTCTGAATGGAATAAAAGAGAGAGCAGGAGGAACGGCTTGTTTTTGTTTCTTCAGAGGAGATCCAGGTTTCACCTTCACCTCAGAAGTTATCTCCTGGCTTCCAGCATACACTCTTCAGCCTTCCAGCTCAGACTTTACAACCTTCTAGCACAGACTCTTCAGGCTCCTGAAATGGACAGGTGGGGTATTCTAAAGTGGGCTCTAGGCCTTTTACTGGATTCTTCAGATCTCTAGCATGCAAACTGACCATTGTTACTCTGCCACATCCGACTCTGGTGGTAGCACTGTAAGCCTATCATGTAAATCATCATATATTTTTACATCTTACATTCAGTCTGTTTCTCTAGTAATTACTGATTGTTACACTTAAAAAGCCAGAACAATTATAAAACCGTGACTACAATTGATACATTTTTTTACTTGAAAACGTCTAACATTGTAAATGTCCTCACCGCAAAGAAAACCAAGTATGAGGATAGTGTAAGTCTAATTCCTCGATTTAACCATCTCACTATGTATTCGTAAATGAAATATGTCTTGCATCAAAATATATACCAGTTTTAATAATCAATTAAAAAGATGTGAGTTTATAATTATATATCTATCTATCTATCTATCTATCTACATTTTATTTAGTCAATAGTAAAGACATATACCACCATATCTGTAGCACTGGATCACTCTCTCACAGTTGTTACTTGTAGAATATGTGAGTGAAACTTATAATATCTGAAAAGTCAGAAAATGTCTTTATTTGCTACTATTGATATGTAACTAACTTCAAATTCAACAGCTTGACACAATAAATATTTAAAGATTTGGTAGAACAGAGTTTTGGGGGGCACTTTTGAGATAATCTTTTCAGGATTTTATGAGAGTGCAATAAATACATCTACACATCTGTAGGAGCTGGTCTCTCAGTTGAAACCTTGAGAGAGAATCTTCTTCTAAGTCCAGTTATGTGGTTGCCATTAAGATGCAATGTCTTACACCATTTCCAACTCATGCCTTTGTTTTTTTACTGTCTGCGTGTAGGAGGCTACCATCAGTTTTGTGTTTTTTTTTTTCTTCACAGAATTATCTATAAAACAGCTCACAATAGAGAAAGAAGTTTCATCAGGCTAAACAATGAAAAATAAGCTTGAGAAAGCATGGCATAACTGCTCTAGATTTTATAACCTAATTTTAAAAGTGACATTCTATCAGGTTTTCTGTATTTTATTATTATATGCAAGTCACTTGGCCTAACATATATTCAAAGGAAAGGGTTTATGCAAGGACATAAATATCAAAAGTCTGGAAATATTGCAGGATTGTTTAGGAAATATCTCTCAATATTCTCTGGTAAATAGATAAATTCATTAATATAAAAATTCATATTTCTAAAGTTTTGAACATTCTATCAGGTTTTCTGTATTTTATTATTATATGCAAGTCACTTGGCCTAACATATATTCAAAGGAAAGGGTTTATGCAAGGACATAAATATCAAAAGTCTGGAAATATTGCAGGATTGTTTAGGAAATATCTCTCAATATTCTCTGGTAAATAGATAAATTCATTAATATAAAAATTCATATTTCTAAAGTTTTGAAAAAAGCTTATATTTAAAAATAGCTAGAAATTATATATTATATATAA
>NW_022900951.1:76265396-76280010 GCF_012274545.1 Fukomys damarensis
AACACCCAAATTTCATACATTTGAACAGTCAAAGAAAGATACTATAAATAGAACATAAACAAGAGTATTTAAAACAGAATACAAAGAATTCAGTACTTAATAGTACTAGTAGGAGAATAAAATGACAGACTGCTAAAGTAAGAATAGCTATAACTTGATGAGAATATCACTCAAACTACATGAATTTTTAAATGAATATAATCATTGATTATATATTTAGCTATGTAAGAAACTATTGAGTCTACTCACAATCTTGTTTTCAAATGTCCATCTTCAAGTGTTAAAATAATACAAAATAATTATTATTTATAAAAATTAAATGGCATTAGAAAATTACTAATAAAACAAAATGAAGCTTAAAAACACTAATCATAATATATTTCTTAATCAAAATAATATAATTCACATTATCTACCTACTCAGAAGGAAAGAGATAAAATATCTGAAGACACAAAATATCAAATATTTAAATGTATAGAGAAAACAGGACTTTTTTCTCATTAATAAACTAAGTTATCTGACATAAGGGAGTTAAAATGCATATTATTGATTTAGTCATTTTTATATATCCACTTCTGTGAATGAATTATATGAAGGTGACATAGTAGGCCTAGAGTACATTGAAAAATATAACTATTACTATATTGACTTTAGTAAGGTTGTATTTTAGTAAGACAAGTTCAGAGAGAAGCACAGAGGAGCAGGGAGGAAAGAAAACTTGGGTTAAGGTTTATCACCTTTTAATTGGAGAAATAAGTGGAATATTTTCTCATTTATCTTTCTCCTGCAATCACTAATCTTTGTGAGAGGATGGACACATTTCATATTAGAACAAATATTACTGAATGAAGTAAACAACTGGGAAAAACCTGGGAAGAATGAATATCTGCTAAAGTTTGTTTAGATCTGGCTTTGGTTTTAGAGGAGGCATCAAGTTGGTAAAGATGACCATTAAGGTTTTTGCCTGGTCCATCACAGTTTTTAATAGTAAGAACCAAGATTGGTTCATATAAAAGTTAGAAATGAATTCAAGAAACACTCTTGCTTATACTTTACTGTTGATGCTTCCTATCTGAACTCAATTTTCACAGCTTGGAAGTCTTCCCTGATAAATTTGTTTAGTATATGCTGTCATGGCATAACATATCTCTCACTTTTAGTTCTTGTCACATTTGCTAATTTGCATGTATCATTAGTATTTCATTTTTATCACACTCACTACTCTGCAAGTTCCAGGAGGGCAGAGGTCTTGTTTTTATTTTCTTTCTCCCTTCCTTCCTTTCTTTTATCCTTTCCTTTTCCTTTTCTGTCTTCTTCATTTTTTCTGCATTTTTATACAATTGATTAGCACAGTGCTTGTTTCATAGCATAAAATTAAAAAAATCTTTTTGAATAAGTGCATAATTAAATTTTTTTTGAAAAAATTAATTCTTGCTCGTTATTTACCCTCCTTCTTTTTCTATTTTGAAAATTCACAGGGATAATGATAACAGAGAATTAGGAAGAGCTCAGTAAACAACTGTCATATCTGAAGTAAGTATCTAGGTTAAATGAGCAAATACCTGTTTTCTGAATGTGCCATGATTATAAAAGTCTAAAACTTGTCACCCTGAATTTCATGATTTTATTTGCAAAAGTCAGTTCCATACTGATGGTTGAAGGTACAAAATAAGGAGTATGCATATTCAGTTGAAATAAATATCTTAAGCCCATCTTTGTCAATAAAACACAAGTATAAAATACCTATGTTTTGAAAGCCCATCCACATATCAATGTTTCTGATATCAAAATACAGATTTTACTGTTTCTGGAGCTAAGGATAGATCCAGATTTTGGGTTATACATATATATTCTAGATAAATGTCTAATGTAGATCATCACAAATAAAAACACTTATGAGAAACATATAAGCCTACTCAGGATATATCTCCCTTAGTAAAATATAATTCTGTTCAGTTCTAGCTCTTAATATTTTCTATCCTCTCCTTGAAAAATTTGCCTTTAGGTTGATCTTTAAAATTATAATTCAAATAGGTCACTTTTTAACCTACAAAATATATAGAGACCATTCTCCATCAATCTTTATGACCATAAATAATTTATTTCATTAAATTAAACATTTCCTGAGAAACAAAAATTACAAATCAAAATAATCTTTAGGGATAATGAAAGGATGCTGATGGTTTTGAACTTCTATATGAGGAAGTAAATCACTATAAGGTCCAATAAGAACAGGGTCCTTTTTTACCTGTGAAGTAATAGATTAAAAAGTGTAATTTTTTTTGCTCCTTTGTTCTCCTAATATTTTAACCTTAACCAAAATTACTTGTGTAGTATATTTAAATTACCATTTTATAATTTTAATCTTTTCTTTGGTGCTATTTTCAAAATAGGAATATATTTAGTTTAAAATTAAATTGGTTTTTATCCTCTTTCTTTTTGGTTTCTTTTTTTGTTTGATTGGTTTTGGTTTTTTGAGACTTGGTGTCACTATGTAGTTGAGACGGACCTGGAACTCACTATGTAGCCCAGGCTGGTCTTGAACTCACAGCAATCCTCCTGCCTCAGCTTCCCGAGTGCTGGGATTACAGGTGTGTGCCACCACACCAGGCTTCTTTTTGGTTTCTTATTCAGATGATTATCTAAAATCATTCACAGAGGTCTGAGACTTTAGAATATATATGTCTTGTGATTTTGATAAGTCATCTTAATTGACTTCCTAAGAATGTAATTGAGATATGGTCTCTTCCTTGCCTAGCTAAGTAATATCTTAGATTAAGCATAGATACAAAAAAACAAACAAACAAAAGAATAGTAAATAAAGAATATGCACTGATTTAAAATGGTTTTATTTGTACCATAAATATTAACATTTTATTACATAAAAATAACTCCAGCTAGTAGGTATGCCCCTTTGACCCAGCATCACAGAGGAGCCCAGCCATGCAGGTGCCAATACAGTGGTGTTTGTTCCCCCCACAGGCAAATGAGAAAGAAGGCCTCTGTGAGTCTTCTAGATGAAAATTGAAGCCCACTATAAAAGTGAAGAAAATCTGCAATAAAGGCACACCCCAACACCATGGTCGCTAAGTCAGAGGGACAAGCACCTCACATCGGAACTGGGTCTAACTTCAGGGGGAAGACAGCTGGAACCTGCAGTACAACCTTGCAGAGTATAAACCAGCAGGAGGACAGAGATCTCAACTTGGGCCTTGCAGCTAGAAATCAGCTTGAACCTCAGAAGACAGCTGGTGGCTTGCTAAGATTAATTAGCTTAGACCTGAACATTCCTGTCCATGGTGTCTATTGTATCAACAGAGGCATACCCTGAAGGAGGCCATCAATTTCTATTTGTATTTTTCATTTTCAAATTAACATATTTCACTTTTGTCTTTAATCATTACAATATTTTTATCTTTTTTCTTTTTGCAGATTTTATTATTTTTTAATCTTCTTTTTCTTATATTCTTTTCTTTGTCTCTCTCACTCTCTTCCATCTTGATCTCCTTTACTCTCCCTTTTTGTTCCTGTTCTTATCCTAATTTGAATTTTTTTTTCTTTTTTTTCTACCTTTCTTCTCTTTTTCCTTTTCTCAATAGCCATTAGTTCTAAAAGAAAGTGATTACATTAAAAAGTAAGCAAAAACAAATAAAGTTATTGCAGTCTCTAACCTCTCTATTGCTATTAGTTCGTTTTGTTCTTGGGTATATATCATTCTGTATTATCCTCTCTTCAACAGATCCCTAGAGTTTCTGTGATCTTCCTGTGTCCTACGACCTCACTTCTAAACTTTCTCTATCCTATCTATATATCCTTCGCTCCTTATCCCCATCTAAATCACCATGCTGAAGTGTAAAGTTGCTATATTGAAAAATTTATTCACTATAAACACATTTTGGGCTGATTCTCAATTTTGATTTATTTCACACAGTTAAAGGTGATAGATTAATACCTACCACAAATTGTCATTTTCTAAGCTATGTTTGATGATATTGTGTTGGTGATTGTATCACTTGGGTTAAAGTGTTGTGATTAATCAGTTGTCCTCTTTGGTATAATGAAAATGAGTTTGCCTCAGAGACATTAAAGACTCAAAACACAAAGCCCAGCTATATCTGGAATATCGAATTAACCCAGGAATTAAACCAAGGACAGTACAACTGACAAAAATAAAAATGAGAAGGCATTTAAACAAGACACAAACACATACTTCCACCCCAAAAAAGGTAAATGCTGGGGGAAATGAGGTGGAAAAGTCTAACAGTCAACCACCTGGACACCTTGAAGCAATAGCACAGGAAGTAAAACAACAGATATATGAGGCTGTAGAAATATTCATAACAAAAATACTTTCCCAAATAAACACAGAGATGGTGAGAAGATTGAAAGACATGATTAGAGACTCTAGAACAGAAACTGATTTAAAAAAAAATGAGGACTGGGGGTTTGGCCCAGTGGTTCTGCCACCTGCCTTGCAAGCACAAGGGCCCAAGTTCGATCCCCAGTACCAAAATAAATAACTAACTAAATAAATAATTAAATAAGCAAGCTCAGGACCATGATGGAAACCATGAATTTGTAGCATAGGAAAGAAATGGAATCTATGAAACAGATTCAAACAGATATCCAGGAGATTAAAAACTCTATAGAAAGCATGCACAGCAGAATGAATGAATGAGAAGATAGAATTTCAGATGTAGAAGATAGGATTGCTATCAGTGACCCTGGAAAGAGAGATCTCCTAAAAACAGTAAGGGGCCATAAGAAATAAATCCAGCAACTCTTAGATGATGCAAAGAAGAATAATATCAGACTTATAGGAATAAATGAAGTAGCAGGAGAAAGTACAAATGAAATTAAAAATTGTTCATAGAATTAATGACAGAAAACTTCCCAAACAGAGCAAAAGAATTTGACATACAGATAAGTGAGACATATAGGAGTTCAACTAGCCATGATCAAAAAATATTTATACCTAGATATATAATAATTAAGATCCTAGAAACCCAACAAAAGAACAAAATATTACAAGCAGTTAGAGAAAAGAAACAAATTGCATGCAAAGAAAAGCCCATTCGAATCACAGCAGACTTTTCAACACAAACCCTCAAGTCAAGGAAAGCCTAGAGTGAGGTATTTCAAGTAATAAAAGAAAATAAAACTTGAGAAACTTCGTGAAAACCAAAGCAGTACTCCAAACAGTTCTAAACAATATTGTAGAAAAAGATAATGAAGGTGATATCTCCATGAGGCCCAACAGAGCAAAACCATTAGGCAAAGCAAGAAATAAAAGGGAGAGAAGGAAGTTAATAATGGACAATAAGAGGAGAACTACACAACAATTTTAAATCAATACATATCAGCAATAACCATAAATGTTAACATCTGTGAAATTTTATGAACACAAAATTGGCACTCCAAACACTTCTAAACAATATCCTGGAAAAAGAAAATGAAGACCCTAACTCCATAAGGGCCAACAGAACAAATATTCCAGGCAAGGCAAGAAACTAAAAGCAGAGAGTGAAAAAAAAAAAAAGAACCAACAACAGGAAAATAACATCACAATAAAAAGCCAATACATAACAGTTATAACCATCAATGCTAATGGACTCAGTTCACCAACCAGAAGAAACAGGATGGCAGAATGGATTAAGAAGCAAAATCTAACACTAGTCTGTATAGAGGAAACCTACTTATTCAACAAAGAAATTCATAGAATGAGAGCAAATGGATGGAAAGCAGTTCTGCATGTAACAAGATCCTAGAAAAAAGCAGGAGTAGCTATCTTAATTTGCAGACAGAATAGATTTCAAACCAAATTTAATTAAGATAGACAAAGAAAGCCACTATATCCTTGTAAAGGGAACAATATAAGAGGAAGAAATGGCAATCATAAATATATATGCACTGAATCTAATCTCTCAAACTATACAAACAAAAATTACTGGATATGAAGAATGAAACAAGCACTAATACAACTGCAGTGGGGGACCTCCATACTCACTGATACAAATAGATCATCTAGACAAAAAAAAAATCAACAACAAAATAACAGAACTGAATCAAGTCTTAGAACAAACGAATTTTATAAATGCTTAGAGAGTGTTCCATCCCACAAAATCAGGATATACATTCTTTTTGGCTGCACACTGGTGATTCTCCAAAATTGACCAAATGTTTGCTCATAGAACATGCTTAAGTAAATGCAAAGGAATTGAAGTTATCCCCTGTATATTATCTGACCATAGTACAATTACACTGGAGATAAATGGCCTAAGAAACAGCAAGAACTTCACAAAAACATGGAAATTAAATAACACGCTAATGAACAACTATTGGTTCACAAAGGAAATTAAAGAAGAAATTCAATAGTTTCTGCAATTAAATGATAATGCCAATATGACATGCAAGAATCTATGGGAAACAAAGCAATACTACGAGGAAAATTCATAGCAGTAAATGCCCACACTGTGAAAACACAGCAAGCTCAAATAAATAACCTAATGCTTAACCTTAAGCTACTAGAAAAGGAAGAGCAAGAAAAACTGAAATCTAATCCAAGGGAGGAAATCGTAAAGATCAGAGCAGAAATCAATGCAATTGAGACTAAGAGAACAATACAAAATATAAATGAAGTGAAGAGTTGGTTTTTTAAAGAATAAATAAAATCAATAAACCCTTAGCCAAAACCTTTTCAAAAACGGAAAGGCTCAAATTCATGCAATTGGAAATAAAAATGTTGAAGTCACAACAGATCCACCAGAAATCCTGTGGATCATCAATACATACTTTGAAAACTTATACTCATAAATTAGAAAATAAAGAAGAAATGGACAGATTCCTAGACACATATGAACTTCCAAAGTTGGATATAGAAGATATAAAAAGTCTAAACACCCCAATTACATTCAGTGAAATTAAAAATGTAATTAAAACATACCAAAGTTGGATAGAAGATATAAAAAGTCTAAACACCCCAATTACATTCAGTGAAATTAAAAATGTAATTAAAACATTACCAGCACAGAAAATCCCAGGTCCTAATGGCTTCACTGCTGAATTCTACAAGACATTTAGAGAACTATTGCCACTACTCTTTAAACACTTCAAAGAAATTGAATGGCAAGCAATACTTCCAAATTCACTCCTGGATGTAAGTATTATTTTGATTCCAAAACCAGTGAAAGACCCAACCAAAAAAGAGAACTACATGCCAAACTCCTTAATGAACATAGATGCAAAAATCCTCAATAAGATACTAGCAAACAGAATACAGAAGAACATCAAGAAGATCATACATCCTAACCAAGTCAGATTTAATTCAGGGATACAAGGATGGATCAATGAATGTAAATCAATAAGTGTAATACACTATATTAACAGAATCAAGGACAAAAACTATATGATCATTTCAATAGTTGCAGAAAAAGCATTAGAAAAAATTCAACATGCATTCATAATAAAACCCCTACTGAAAATTGCAATACATGGTCTTTATTTCAACCTGATAAGGGCTATCTATGAATACCCAACAGCCAATATCTTTCTCAATAGTCAAAAACTAAAAAAAAATGCACAATAAAATTGGGAACAAGACAAAGATGTCCACTGTCACCACTCCTGTTCAATAGAGTTCTAGAAACATTAGCCACAGCAATTAGACAAGAGAGAGAAATTAAAGTAATAAAGACAGGAAAGGAAGAATTTAAATTGTCACTATTTGCTGAAGATATGATACTCTACATAGAAGATTCATAAACTCTGCCAAAAAACTGCTAGACTTAATTGACAGATTTAGTAGTGTAGCTGGCTACAAAGTCAATACTTAAAAATCAGTAGCCTTTTTGTACACAAATAGCAGACTCGCTGAGAGAAAAATTAGAGAAACACTCCCTTTCACAATAACATCCAAAAAACTGAAATATCTAGGAATCAATCTAACAAAGGAGACAAAAGAACTATATACTGAAAATAACAGCACTCAAAAAAGAGATAGAAGAGGATAAAAGAAGATGGAAAGACATCCTTTGGTCCTGGGTAGGAAGAATTAACATAGTGAAAATTGCCATAATTCCAATATTTCTATACAAATTTAATGCAATTCCAACTGAAGTCCCAACAGTATATTTCACTGAATTTGAGAAAAAAATCCAAAAATTTATTTGTAACCAGAGGAGACCTAGAATAGCAAAAACCATTTTCGGCAAGAGAGACATGGCATGGGTAATCATAATTCAAACTTGAAACTATACTACAAAGCCACTGTGATAAAAACAGCATGAGCCTGGCAAAGAAATAGTCCCAAGGATCAATGGACTAGATTAGAAGATTCAGAAATAACTCCAGACATACTGAGCTACCTCATCTTTGACAAAGAAGGCAACCATCCTTACTGGATAACAGACAGCCTCCTTAATAAATGATGTTGGAAAAACTGGCTTTCAACTTGCCAAAGTTTAAAACAAGATCCCTATGTTCCACCATGCACTAGACTAAAATCCAAGTGGATTAAAGATCTAAATATCAAAACAGAAACACAAAATTTATGGGAAAGTAAATTAGATACAACTCTTGAAGAGTTTGACATAGGAGAATACTTTATGAACAAAGACTTAGCAGCATGAGAACTTGCTCAACAAATAAACAACTGGAATTTTATTGTATTAAAATGTTTTTGCAGGGCAAGTGAAATCATCAATAGAGCTAAAATACAATCTACAATGTGGGGAAAAATTTTTCAGCTACTCCTCAAACAAAGGACTGCTATCTAGAATCTTAAAAAATAAAACACCCAAATATAAGACCCTATTCAAAAATGGGCATCTTAAATGAACAGAAATTTCTCCAACAAACAAGTAAAAGGAGCAAATAAATATATGATAAAATGCTTAACATCACTGGTTATTGGAGAGATGCAGATGAAAACACTGAGATTCCACTTCAACCCAGAAAGAATGGCTGCTATCAAGAAATCAACCAATAAAAATTGCTGGTGAGGCTGTGGGGAGAAAGGAACCCCTATCTATTGTTGGTGGAAGTGAAAACTGGTGCAACTACTATGGAAAGCAATATGGAGATATCTCCAAGAACTAGGAGTAGGGGTTCCATTTGACCAACCAATCCCTCTGCTAGGTATCTTTCCAAAAGAATTAAAAGAATCATAACAAAGTGATATATATGTGCACCCATGTTTACAGCTGTACAGTTCATAATAGCCAAAACTTGGAAACCCAAATGTCCATCAACTGTACTATGGATAAAGAAGATGCATTTTTTATATAAAATGGGGCACTACTTAGTCATAAAGAATAAGAAAATAGAAACATTTATAGCTAAATGGATGCAATTTGAGTCTATAATCTTAAGTGAAATAAACAGAACACACTTGAGTAAATACCAAATACTTTCTCTGGTGTGAAAAAATAAAAGTGTAAATAAGGTTCAAAGAGTATAATTGAGAGTGTGAAGCAGGAAGAAAATGGCTAAAGGGGAAGTAGGAATGGGAGGGGAAAGGAAATAAGGGGAAAGAAAAAATTTGAAAAAAAATGGAAAAAGGAAACAAATTCTTTGTAATTAGGGAAGGGTGAAGGGGTGAAGGGAGGGCAGGGGTATGAGGAAAAACAAGAACCAAGATATATCATGTAAAGGTACAAGATCCCAATGATGAGTATAACCGTTGTTTGCTCTAAATGTACCAATAAACTTAATGGAAAAAATAACTCCAAAATACTGTCATTTTTTGCTTCTGTCACTTTGGTACCTGATATATTGAACCTCTTTCAGGTTCAAATAATTCCATGGGTATCTTCTTTGATCCATAGTCACATGTAGATTAACTTTGGATCATTGGAGCAATGCGAAACCCAGTTAATGCATTTTTCTTGAATGGTCTTTCAAATATGGTAGTCAATGGTATACATAATTAGAAAGAAAAACAAAGAATCTGTAATATATTTAATAGAGTTTCAAATTCCTCAGAATTTCTTTTAGTCAGCACACAGGTTACCCAATTTTAGAATACAGCATAAAACACTAATGTTTAGAGCACATAATTGTACTGATATAATAAGTTCATTAATCAAAAATATTTTGTGCCCCAGCTACTCCATTTCAAATGTCAGTGAAGAAAGCTCACTGAGAAATATGAAGATGTGCGATACTAAAAGAAATTTCTGGAGGTGTACAAAGAATGAACTGCTTTCTGACTTCTTATTTTCTAGATTAATCTCTAGTAGGGCTGGGGATTTAGCTCAGTGATTCTGCCACCTGCCTCATCAGTGCAAGGTCCCAAGTTCGATCGCCAGTACCAAAAACAAAACAAAATTACAAAAAAGAAAAAGTTTTAAAAAGTTTTTTTTTCTACATTTGAGGTTTGATACTGTTGTGGCTATCAAGAAAGTCCTAAGTATATCACCCTGCCATTTTAGTTGCTCCCCAGAAACTAAGGTGATCATATTGCCCAATCTAAAATGGATAATAGAGATCAGATAAAATATTTTTGGCCTATTTTAAAGAAATACAGATAGTACCTAAATATTTTGAAACATGTTATTTTAAGTATTATTTTTGTTAATTTCAAATATTCTACCTTGAAACCTTCACAATAAATGACAATGTTATTGGTAATGCTTTCCTGTTAATTGGCATAAATTGACTCCAATGAAGCCATAATAAATGTCACATATGACACTTTGTGCTTTGATATTCAATCATTATCAATTATACAGGGTATTTTTGAGCTTCCATTCTCCTAGTTCTATGAAGAATATTCTCATGTAATAATTTGTTCAATAATTAATATGTGTTATCAGTAGATCTTAGCCTGCTTGCAATATTGGTGACACTTTTTAATATATGTTATACTACAGGGACCATGGATCATGTTTTACACATAAAATGAGACTTACATAGATGAAAATCATACCTCAGCTCATGATGCTACTTGTGTTATTAAAATTTGAAATTAACTGTTTTTTGTTTGTTTGTTTGTTGTTTTGTTTTTTTTTTGTAACTGTCAAAGTAGTTCTTGCTGTAAGTCAGCATTTTTGTAAAAGGCTTAGGTTAGACCAGGAGCCAAAAACATGGACTATCTGAGGTAATAAGCAATGTTATCGGAATATATTTGATACAATGAAAGTCAGGAAAGACAAAGCATAAAAAGAGTTGAAGATAAATGGGATTGAGAATTAGTGAGAGTGCAAATGAGAAGAAAAGTGTATGTGGACACTTCTAAAATTTGTTTCAAAAGGACCTAAAATAACTAGTAAAGTAATTTCCTAGAACAATTTTAAGTGTTAGTGTTCTGTGATATCTTGTTTTTTTCACTGTATTTTAGCATAACAGATTGACTGAAAGTCTAATAGAGAACATGCTTCATTGCCTACATTATGAGAAACCGATTTACATTTCAAAGAGACATTTGGAAGTTGAACAGCCATGTACAGAATAGGCAAAACTTACCTAATATCTATAAACATCTTTCACCTAAGGCATTTGGTGACCCATCAGTAGTCCTCTAATAAAGAAGTAATTTCCTACAACAAATCTCTAGTGAAATGAACATTTCTCCACAATGGTGACAGGGTTGCAATGATTATTTGTTTTGATGATGGAAATAAAAGACTTAGTAGAAAAGAAAAATTTCACAATGATTACTTTTCTAGTTCTTTGTGTAAAATAAGGTGACTCACAAACTATGGAGGACAAACACTTTTGGAAAGAAAGCCATACAGCTTTAAATCAATGAAGTGGCCCTGCAGTCAGCATGCTATTCTCTTCAGAAACAAGCTCAGGTGGAACTATTATTAAATCACAACCAGGAGACCAAGTGTCAGGATTTGATGCAAAGGCTGAGCACTTCCCACTGAACAGGCTCTGTAAGCCTCATCACAGGGGAACAAAGTAGTATAGATATGTTACTAATAAGGAGGACAAATCTCATCCCAATTTGAAATAGCAAAGATATAAACTTTTTCAAAGAATAAAAATTAACCTACATTGTTGACAAATTAAATCATAGCAAGATGAAAACAAAAGGGTCTTTCACTCTGTTGTGAAACAAATTAACTTTACTTTATAAGATGCACAATCCCCATATCAGTGTTTCCCAAAATGGACTTTACATTAACATTCTCTAGTAATATCTGTTCACATTGTCTATCATATTAGAATAACCTAAAATACCTCAGAAAATGGAGGACTAATGGTGAAGCTAGCACATCTCCATTTTTAACAAGCTCATTTGATAATTCTTAGCTAGTTATTTTGAATGTGACTTTGGGAACACTAACTTAAAGAGAATTTAAAAACAACTTTGATCTTGCCAGTTTTTGTTTGTTTAAAGATTCCAAATGCTCTGAATTCATCTACAAAAATAAAGCAGTAGAAATTTTTCACTTAATAACTTTATTTCATTTCCATAAATAATTTTATTGACAGCACAGTTCCTGGTAGTTTAACCTTTAGAAAACAAATATTATGTAACTGATACTTTTTATACAAGAATTAGCCATATGAGACAACATGATCACCAATGAACTCCTACCTTTGAAATTATTGCATAAGCTTTACTCTAACCCTGGGTTCAAATAATGTTGTAGAAAGAAAGTTTTTTTATGAACTTGTGCTTAGTTCATAATCAACTTTTAGTAATTCCCTCATGATGAATTTGCAACCTAGTAGAGTAGTTGGAGCACTTGGATATGTCCATAAAAAGAACTACAAAAAACATCTCATACATTCTCAGGCAAGAACCTGTATTGAAGAAGAAAGATAAATTTCCAGAGCATAGAATTCCTACTAGGTCTTTCTCAGGTGGTTTGAATTTTCCTACCTACTCTAAGGAATAAAGTCTTAAAGTAAAAAATGGATATTATGTCTACCGTCCAATAAATGATTTTTCTGGAATGACCCCATTGTGCAATATGACATAGCTGTATGTGGGTTGAAAATATAGAATGGATAATGAAGTTGGCATATAAGGCATAGATATAAAATAATTATCACTACTCTAGAGGAATGCAGTGTTTAACAGCTACATATTGTCTCTCAATCCATTGCAATCAATTTTGCTCTCAAATTGAAACAGGTTGCTGTGTCTTCTATCTCCCACTAATCAACAGATGAAATAGGTGGGCTGCTTTTGTAGGCCATACTGCACAAAAACACATATTGTGAAAAAGCAAGAAACATACTGGTTGTGGCAAGAATTTTGCATTACAGGAGGTATGTTTAAACTTAAAGTGATGGGAATCAAAATCATATATGTAATCACATAGTCAAGCCAATGCATATTTTCATTGAGTAGAATGGGAAGTAGAATTCATTGTTTTGGGATGGGAATTTATCTCAGTGGTGCTACTGCCTGCCTTGCAAGCACAAGGACAAGAGTTTGATCCCTGGTACCAAAATAATAATAATAATAATAATAATTGTTTCTTCAATTTAACTTCTTCATTCTCTAAGCCCAAATGTTCAATGAAGAACTATACAATTATGTTTGCATAAACTTAGTGTGTAAAGGATGCAGCACAATAGAGTTATGAAGTTCTCAAATAAGGAGCTCCTATATGAATAATTTTATCTGTTTGAAGTTGCACACAGTATACATTTAGATACATACACTATTCCAGTAAGAGTGCATAAATTTTGATAAAGGGGAGATACAGAAAGAAAACATAATTGAAGTTTCAATTTTCTTCACTGAGAGTTCTCTAGTAGGATCCTACAGGACATCCTCAATCTGAAAGTTCTTAAATGAAATAAAATATATTAAGGACTGGGGAAAGGGCATTCAGGTTATGACTGAATGAGTTAATATATGATACAATAAATTTAAAAATTTTCAATATGCTGGAATAATTATATGCTTTTCAAAAGATGAAAGAGAAATAAAGTATTACACTTCATCTTAAAAATCAACTTGCATAATGAAGAAGTGAAGCCTTTTGGAAATTTGTTGCTCCACAAAAACTGTGTAGAAGTGTGTGGTCCAAGCTTCACCCCTAGTAGACCACTATCACCATCTGGGAAAATATTGTAGCCCATGACCTAAACCTTACCCCAATAGTCCACTACTACTGGGGTCCAGAACTCACATGAAAGAGAGCAGAAAGATGATTATTTTGAATCCAGGGAAATGTCTCCCTGGTGAGCAGCAGAGAAAAAGCCTCTCCTAGGTTTGTTGAGAATGGAAGCCCACAGAGAGAGTGAAGAGAACCACACCAATAGTCAGCAGACCTCAATAGCTGGTGAGATGGAGTTAGCACCTTGCACTGCTACCTGGATTCTCTCAGGAGCAAGGGCTGTTTGAACATGCAATAGAACTGTACAGAGTTAAAACCCAAAGGTCTGAGACCTAAATTCCATCCTCACAGGTGGAAAACATCCTTAATTTCAGTAGACTATGGCCAGCTCACTGAGATCAACTGACACATATCTGTACACTGCCCATGTTATCCACAGTTGATGTCAGAGACCTGCCTTGAAGGGAATACTTTTTCTCTTCTCTTCTCTTCTCTTCTCTTCTCTTCTCTTCTCTTCTCTTCTCTTCTCTTCTCTTCTCTTCTCTTCTCTTCTCTTCTCTTCTCTTCTCTTCTCTTCTCTTCCCCCT
>NW_022900951.1:76280331-76287577 GCF_012274545.1 Fukomys damarensis
TTCTCTTCTCTTCTCTTCTCTTCTCTTCTCTTCTCTTCTCTTCTCTTCTCTTCTCTTCTCTTCTCTTCTCTTCTCTTCTCTTCCCTTCCCTTCCCTTCCCTTCCCTTCCCTTCCCTTCCCTTCTCTTCTTTCTCCTTTTTTTCTTTTCTGTTACCTTCCTCTTCCCCTCCCACTCCTCCTCATCCTCTTCTTCCTCCTCCTTCTTCTCCTCAACTTCTCACATTTCTTGTTGCTGCTTTTCTCCTGTTCTTTGTTTTCTCAATTTCAATTTTTATGAGTGTGAACACAATTTCTAGTTTCCCTGTTGGTGTTAGTTTGTTCTATTCCTGTTTCTTTTCCAGCTCTCTCTCTCTTTTCCTTCTGCCCTCAACTGTTTCCCAAAGTTTCCAAGATCTAACTACATCCTCTAGCCTTGCCTCTAACTGCTCCCTCTCCTTTTATTTCTTCATCCACTTCCAAAATTCTAAGACTTCTGCCCACTGGGAAAATTTGCTATTTTGAAGGTAATATTTACTACAAATATATTTCTGGTTGGTTCTAGATTTTGATATATAACCTCACATCTAGTTCATGTGGCTAAAGCTGACAGTTTAATAATCACAACTATTTATTTGTCATTTTGTAAGGTGTGTTTGATACTATTGTTGATGCTGATTGTGTTAATCTAGCTAAAAAGCCTTGAATGTTTTAGTCATCATTCTGTGTATAACAAAATTGAGATTACTTAAGAATCGCTATGGACACAAAACCCAAAGATCAATCCAGGAATTGACCCAGAAACATCAAAAAAATGAGAGGACACCTAAACAACACCAAAACTTAGATTTCCAGCTCACCAAAGGCAGATCTAGAGCACAATGAAGTGGAATATCCCAAAATTCAATGACTTACTCTCCCTGAATTTATAACAAGGGAAATAAAACAAATGAAAGAGACTGTAAAAAACTTCAAAGAAGAAACAATTTCCCAGATAATGAGAGAGATGGAGACTAACATGCTTAGAGAATATAGAGAGCAAAAAAAAAGAAAAAGTAAACAGAGGAACTCAGCAATATAATGGAGAAAATAAAGGCACAGCATACGAAAGAAATGAAATCCATGAAGTGAATTCAAACAGCTATTCAGGAGAATAAAAACTTCACTGAATGTAAACACAACAGAATGAGCCAATGTGAAGAGAGAGTATCAGATAAAGAAGACAGGATTGCAGTTAGCAATCATGAAAAGAGATACTGTGTAAAACTAGCAAGGGACCACAAGAGATCAATTCATCAGCTTCTAGATGATGCAAAGAAGAATAACATAAGATTTTCTAGAACCAATAAAAAAGGAGATGGTGAAAATGACAGAAATAATTTGTTCATAGAGGTAATGGCAGTAAAATTCCCAAGTATGGGAAAAGAATTAGAGATACAGATAAATGAAGCATATAGGATCCCAATTAGATTCTATACAGATAATGTACGCATAGGCATATAAGTGTCAAAATTTAAGAAATCCAATGGAAGAAAAATACACTAAAAGCAACTAGAGAAAAGAAAAACAATCACATGTGAAGGATAGCCTATCAGAATCACAGCATATTTCTTAACACAAAAATAAAAGTCAAGAAGAGGCTGGATTGAAGTATTTCCAGCCCTGAAAGAAAACAAATTCTAATCCAGAAAAATCTATCCTGCAAAATTAGTTTTCATTATTGATGAAGAAATAAGATCTTTTTATGAGGAAAAAAACACCTAAAGAAATACACGAATACAAAACCAGCACATGAAAAAATTATTTAAAAAATCTTAGAAAAAAAAAGAAGGATTATAACTCCATGAACCTCGATATAACAAACCCATCAAACAAGGTAATAAATTAAAAGAAAAGGAAAAAAATAAAAAAATAAAACAGCCAAAAAGTATGAAAATATCATGACAATGATAAATCAACACATATCAGGTATAAAAATGAATGTAAAGGGTCTCAATTCACCAATCAAAACAAACACACTGGCAGAATGGATCAAGAAGAAAGATCGAAAAATATGTTGAATACAAGAAAACACTTGATTCAAAAAGAAACTAAGCCGGGTGTGGTGGTACACACCTTTAATCTCAGCACTCAGGAGGCTGAGGCAGGAGGATCACAGTGATTTTGAGACCACCCTGGGCTACATAATGAGTTCCAGGTTAGTCTCAACTATATAGTGAGACCCTGTCTCAAAAACAAAAAGAAAAAAGAAAGAAAGAGAGAAAGAAAAAAAGATAAGAAACTAATAGACTGAATGTTACAAGGTGGGAAACAATACTCCATATGACAGGAACCCAAAAAAGGAAGCAAGTGTAGCTGTCCTCCTTGCACATCAAGTGGATTTCAAACCAACATTGATAAGAGAGAAAAAGTAGGACACCATATACTTATAAAGGGAACAAGCCAAAAGGAAGATATGACAATCACAAATATGTATGCACCAAATACTAGTGTACCCAACTATATAAAATAAATAAAAATGGACCTGAAAAGTCAAATAAGCAGTAATACAATAGAAGTGGGGGACCTCAATACCACACTGTCACAAATAGATTAACTAGACAAAAAAATAAACAACAAAATAATAGAACTCAGTCTTGAACAAATGAACTTAACAAATGTTTACAGAGTGTTCCACCCCACAAAATCAGAGTACACATTTTTATAACCTGTACATGGGTCATACTGCAAAATTGACCATGTACTCATTCACAGAACATGTTTAAGTAAGTGCAAAGCATTGAAATTAATCCCTGTATATTACTGGACCATGGTGGGATGAAATTGGAGATCAATAGCAAAAGAAACTGCAAGAATTTCATAAACACATGGAAATTGAAAAACATACTTCTGAATAAATAATGTGTCACAGAGAATATTAAAGTAGAAATCAGACAGTTCCTACAATTAAATGGCAATATCAATACAACGTATCAGAATCTATGGGACACAAAGAAAGCAGCCTTATGAGGGAAATTCATAGCACTAAAAAGTCATGTTAGGAAAATGGATCAAGCTCATTTAAATAACATGATACTAAACCTCAAGCATTTAGAAAAGGAAGATCAGGACAAACTCAAAACTAATACAAGGTAGGAATTTATAAATCAGAATAGAAATCAATGCAATGGAGACTAAGATAATGATGCAAAAAAAAAAATCAATGAATCCAAGAGTTGGTTCTTTGAAAGAAAAAATAAAATCGACAAAACTGTAGCCAACTTTATCCAAAACGGGAAACAAAAGGCTCAAGTCCATGCAATTAGGAATGAAAAGAGTGAAACTACAACATACCCATACTGTAAAATGTAGTAATAAAAATTAAAAAAATAAAATCTGTGGCCAATAATAAAGAAAAATTCGAAAATTAACTTAGAAAGTATGTTGAGTAATGTAAACATAAAACACAACACATTTAAACTTATGAGCATCAGCATAACATTACAGTACATAGTAATAAGCAACTGCATTAAAAAGAAAAACTTAAAATGAATAATCTGAAATTTCATCTGAAAAAACAAAATATAAGAACAAATTAAGCTCAAAAATCAGTAAGAGTATTTTAATGTTTAGATAGGTACATGAAATGAAGAATAGAAAAAGAGCAGATATTTTTCTATTCTGTAGATTCTCTCTGCACTCTGTTGATAGTTTTCTCTGTTGCACAGAGTTTTTACTTTGATATGATGGTGTTTGATAATCTTGGATAATATTTTTATACAATTGGGGTTTTGTTCCAAAAGTCGTTGTCTATGCCTGTGTCTTCAAAAATTTTACCTATTTTATCTTCCATCATATCATATATTTCTGTTTTAATAATTATATAATTGATCCATTTTTATTTTACTTTAATAAATGGTTAGATATATGGGTCTAGATTCTATCTTCTGTCAGCTTTTCCCACACCTTATTAAAGAGGCATCTTTCCCTCAGCATATGTTCAAAACTAAGAAAAATGAGAGTGAATTTTTTCAAAATATAAAATTGACAAAATAATAACTAGACTAAGGAAAAAGAAAGATGAATTAAAGTTAGAATAAAAGGAGTTGTTACAATTAGTATGATATAAATTAAGGATTGTTAGACGCTACTATGAATGATACTGTGCCACTAAATTGAAGAAAGTAAAAGAAGAAATTTTTTGGATCACACTACTTACCAAGACTGAATCATTAATAATTAGAAAAAAATGCAGAAAGAATACAGTAAAATAACATATAGACTAAATAATCCAAAACCTTATTAAAAAACAACAAAAAAGGCACAGAACTATGTTTTCATACTGGTAATTTTATGACTCACTTAAAGCAGAATTAGAGAACTTTTTTTACAAAATATTGCAAAATTTTTTTAAAAATTTAGCAGTTCAAAGCTCAATTCATGATGCACTATGGCCATAAAACCAATGCTACACAGAGACATTACAAGAATCTCCAAAACAATATCCCTGATGAATATAAATAAAAAGAAACACCTCAACAAAATACCAACAAATAAAATGCAGTAGTATATTATAAAGATCATATACCACATCCAAATTGAATTTTTCACCTAGGATGTAGAGATGATTCATCACAATGTAAATCAATTAATACACTACATAAGCAGAACCAATGATACTTTACATTCTTTTAAACAATAACATCTTTCAAAATGAACACATAAAAAGCAGAAAAGTAGTTAATTTGCTGAACAAAATGACCATTTATGAAATTCTCGTGGATAAAATCATAATTGTGAAAATCTGAATGCATTTCTTCAAATATTAGGAAGAAGACACTGATGTGTAATTTCTTCACCTATATTCAATATGGTACTGGACATGCTAGGCAGAGCAATTATATAAGATAAACAAATAAAAGAAATTCAATTGAAATACAGAAGTAAAATTTACTCTATTTGTATAAAACATGTTGTATGTAGGAAATCCTAAAATTTACATTACAATAAAACAGAAGAAATAAACAAATTCAGCAAAGTCACAGGGCAAAAGAGCCAAATATGAAAATTAGCAATATTTCCATATATAGATGACAAGTGTTCTGGAAAGTTAATTAAGGAAACAAGTTTATTTACAATAGCTTAAAAAGTAATAATATTTTTAGTAATAAACTTATCCATTGAGATAAAAGATGTACTATAAAAATTATAAAATTTTGCCATAAGAATTTTAAACGAACACAAACACGTGAAAAAAACATCCTATATTCATGGATTGGAAAATTTCATATTGTTAAAATTCTTCTTAAAGAATTTTGAGAGCAGTTTTACAGAAATACATACAGAACAAGAAAATAGCCTGAAAAATAATCCTGAGAAAGATGAAAGAAGCCTGGAGCATTGCAATTTTCAACCTCAAATTTTATTTTAAAATTCAATAATTAATATAATAGTGTGCTATAGAGTACAAAATAGAGTACAAATAAATATATTCCATTCATATTTACTGAGAAACATTTTGATTGAGATATGTAGAATACACTATAAAATGAGAGTCTTCATTAAATGGTGCTGGGATAACTTGATATCTATATGCAAAGAAATGAAATTTCGTCCTTATCTCTCATAATATGCAGAATAATGTGCAATTAAATATTTAAATATAAGATATAAAATCTACAAAATCTTTAAAAAACACACAAGGAAATACTTCTATTGGTTTTTGTAGAAATTATTTTTATATGACTCCAAAAATACAGTCAAGAAAATCAAAATAGGGCTGGAGATTTAGCTCAGTGTTTCGGTGGACTGCCTTGCAAGTGCAAAAAAGAAAATCAAAATTACAAGTGGCAACGCATCCAAATAAAAGAGTTTTTTGCAAAGAAAAGAAAATCAACAAAGTGAAGAGGAAAAACTACAGAAAGGAAAAATATATTTTATTAATCTTCTTATAATTTTCAAGCATATTATTTATATTTTTAAAATTAAGGGTTAATGTGCAAGACGTTGCACTCATTTAAAGTATCAAATTTAATGAATTTGCACATATGTACATAAAGACAAGAACAAAGAAATTTAAATGTCACAATAAGAAATTTCTACTTAACACAAAGAATGCAGCAATTGATTAGCAGTGAGAAATAAAGATATAAGACAAAGACAATAAATATCAAAGTGAAGAACATCTTAAAATAATTACATTAAATCTGAGTGTATGAAAAACCTCAACCAAACATTTAAACTTGAGACAATGGAGTTTTAAAAAATGATTTAATTGAATGTTCTATACAAGTGACAATGACATACACTAATAGTATTCCCATTTCTCAAGACTTCTGAATTAGACTGAATTACATTACTAAATATTCTGCTTTTCAAGCTTACATAAAAAAGATTATTGATATATGTATGTATGTGCATGTATATTTGTTTTTCTGTTTATTTTTCCCAATAAAATTAATCTGCCTACTACTTATTTCAGTATCTACATTGGAAAAATAAACGTAAGAGTGAAATTTCTGAGTTTACTGTCCAATTTGTGTAAGTATCTCTTTTTTTTCAGCTTTAATTGAGTTTATTGGTACATTTTAGGTATACAGTACATTAACATTCATTGTTGGGATTTTGTACCTCTACATGACAAGTCTTGGTTCTCATTTTTTCACCTTGTCCCTGCCCTCCCTTCACCCCCTCCTTCCCTCCCAATCTATAAACACTTTATTTTCATCTTCATATTATCTCACATTATTTTCTTTTCTCTTATTACCCTTCCCCTACCCATCCCGCCTTCCCTACACCTTTAGCTCCTTTCTTCCCATTTCTCAATGTCAGTAATCTTATTAGGATCTTCTGTATTATTACAGATTATTCACAGCAGAGAAACTATTCGGTATTTACACATGTGTGCCTTATTTATTTCACATAGGAGTATATCTTCAATATGTATCCATTTTCCTATGAATGAATCTATTTTCTCGTTCTTTATGGCTGAGTAATATTCCATTTTATAGAAAAACCACACCTTCTTTATCCAGTTTCCAAGGGATGGGCAAATAGGCTGTTTCTAAGTTTTAGCTATTACAAACTGTGCCGCTATAAACATAGGTGTGCATACTTGTCTGTGATATGATTCTTTTAGTTCTTTTGGAAAGATACCCAGCAGAGGGATGGCTGGGTCAAACGGAACCTCCAGCCAAGCTCTTTGAGGTATCTCCATATTGATTTCCATAGTGGGTGCACCAGTCTGCAATCCCACCAACAATGGAGAAGGGTTCCTTTCTCCCCACAACCC
>NW_022900951.1:76287677-76359130 GCF_012274545.1 Fukomys damarensis
TTACATTACAATAAAACAGAAGAAATAAACAAATTCAGCAAAGTCACAGGGCAAAAGAGCCAAATATGAAAATTAGCAATATTTCCATATATAGATGACAAGTGTTCTGGAAAGTTAATTAAGGAAACAAGTTTATTTACAATAGCTTAAAAAGTAATAATATTTTTAGTAATAAACTTATCCATTGAGATAAAAGATGTACTATAAAAATTATAAAATTTTGCCATAAGAATTTTAAACGAACACAAACACGTGAAAAAAACATCCTATATTCATGGATTGGAAAATTTCATATTGTTAAAATTCTTCTTAAAGAATTTTGAGAGCAGTTTTACAGAAATACATACAGAACAAGAAAATAGCCTGAAAAATAATCCTGAGAAAGATGAAAGAAGCCTGGAGCATTGCAATTTTCAACCTCAAATTTTATTTTAAAATTCAATAATTAATATAATAGTGTGCTATAGAGTACAAAATAGAGTACAAATAAATATATTCCATTCATATTTACTGAGAAACATTTTGATTGAGATATGTAGAATACACTATAAAATGAGAGTCTTCATTAAATGGTGCTGGGATAACTTGATATCTATATGCAAAGAAATGAAATTTCGTCCTTATCTCTCATAATATGCAGAATAATGTGCAATTAAATATTTAAATATAAGATATAAAATCTACAAAATCTTTAAAAAACACACAAGGAAATACTTCTATTGGTTTTTGTAGAAATTATTTTTATATGACTCCAAAAATACAGTCAAGAAAATCAAAATAGGGCTGGAGATTTAGCTCAGTGTTTCGGTGGACTGCCTTGCAAGTGCAAAAAAGAAAATCAAAATTACAAGTGGCAACGCATCCAAATAAAAGAGTTTTTTGCAAAGAAAAGAAAATCAACAAAGTGAAGAGGAAAAACTACAGAAAGGAAAAATATATTTTATTAATCTTCTTATAATTTTCAAGCATATTATTTATATTTTTAAAATTAAGGGTTAATGTGCAAGACGTTGCACTCATTTAAAGTATCAAATTTAATGAATTTGCACATATGTACATAAAGACAAGAACAAAGAAATTTAAATGTCACAATAAGAAATTTCTACTTAACACAAAGAATGCAGCAATTGATTAGCAGTGAGAAATAAAGATATAAGACAAAGACAATAAATATCAAAGTGAAGAACATCTTAAAATAATTACATTAAATCTGAGTGTATGAAAAACCTCAACCAAACATTTAAACTTGAGACAATGGAGTTTTAAAAAATGATTTAATTGAATGTTCTATACAAGTGACAATGACATACACTAATAGTATTCCCATTTCTCAAGACTTCTGAATTAGACTGAATTACATTACTAAATATTCTGCTTTTCAAGCTTACATAAAAAAGATTATTGATATATGTATGTATGTGCATGTATATTTGTTTTTCTGTTTATTTTTCCCAATAAAATTAATCTGCCTACTACTTATTTCAGTATCTACATTGGAAAAATAAACGTAAGAGTGAAATTTCTGAGTTTACTGTCCAATTTGTGTAAGTATCTCTTTTTTTTCAGCTTTAATTGAGTTTATTGGTACATTTTAGGTATACAGTACATTAACATTCATTGTTGGGATTTTGTACCTCTACATGACAAGTCTTGGTTCTCATTTTTTCACCTTGTCCCTGCCCTCCCTTCACCCCCTCCTTCCCTCCCAATCTATAAACACTTTATTTTCATCTTCATATTATCTCACATTATTTTCTTTTCTCTTATTACCCTTCCCCTACCCATCCCGCCTTCCCTACACCTTTAGCTCCTTTCTTCCCATTTCTCAATGTCAGTAATCTTATTAGGATCTTCTGTATTATTACAGATTATTCACAGCAGAGAAACTATTCGGTATTTACACATGTGTGCCTTATTTATTTCACATAGGAGTATATCTTCAATATGTATCCATTTTCCTATGAATGAATCTATTTTCTCGTTCTTTATGGCTGAGTAATATTCCATTTTATAGAAAAACCACACCTTCTTTATCCAGTTTCCAAGGGATGGGCAAATAGGCTGTTTCTAAGTTTTAGCTATTACAAACTGTGCCGCTATAAACATAGGTGTGCATACTTGTCTGTGATATGATTCTTTTAGTTCTTTTGGAAAGATACCCAGCAGAGGGATGGCTGGGTCAAACGGAACCTCCAGCCAAGCTCTTTGAGGTATCTCCATATTGATTTCCATAGTGGGTGCACCAGTCTGCAATCCCACCAACAATGGAGAAGGGTTCCTTTCTCCCCACAACCCCGCCAATATTTGTTATTGAGTGACTTCTTGATAGCAGCCATTCTTTCTGGGGTGAGGTGCAATCTCAGTGTTGTTTGCATCTGCATCTCTCAAATGACCAGTGCTGTGGAGCATTTTTCATATATTTACTTGCTGCTTTTACTTTTTTGTCTGATAAATGTCTGTTCATTTTGGATGCTCATTTTTGAATCGGGTATTTATATTTGGTGGGGGGCTGATTGATCTGATTTCTTTATATATTCTTGATAATAGTCCTTTGTCTGAGGAACAGCTGGTAAATTTTTTTTCCCACATTGTAGATTCCCTCTTAGTTCTGCTGATGGTTTCTTTTTCAGTGCAGAAGCTTTTTAATGAGATGAGATCCCAGTTGTTGATTTTTTCTGCTAGTTTCCATGCTACTGAAGATTTGTTCATAAAGTCTTTTCCTATGCCAATGTCTTCCATAGTTCTGCCTAATCTACCTTCCAGCAAGTTTAGTGTTTCTGTTTTAATATTTAGGTCTTTAATCCATTTGATGTCATTAGATTTAAAGTAAAAAGGAAAAACTGATAATCCATATTGTGAAATTTTCATTGATGTATACTAAATAGCTGCACATTATTTACATCACATAAGAGGATATTTCCTTGACATAAGCAATTCATTCAGATGGGTTATAATCAACAGTTTATGGAGAGATAAATAGCTCCATTTAGGATCTTTTCAAATGTTTTCAGAAAACTAAGAAGCCTTATTTCATTGCTTGAATGTTCCTGATATCTCTGGATGAAGTGATCCAAGAACAGGATGATCTCTGGCCAGGGATTTAGCTCACTGGGTCCACTGCCTGCCTCGCAAGCCGAAGGTCCCGAGTTCGATCCCTGTTACCAAAAACAAATAAATAAATGCACAAATACATAAATAAAGTGGAACAGGGTGATCTCAGGCATTTGAATTCCCAGGTCAAGCACTATATAAAACAACTTGAAATATTTTAGGCATGCCCTGAAAGAGAGCTATATCACTTGAAAGTGCAGAGCTGACATTGCTAAAATTCTAGAGCAAAAATTCATCCTGATTTTGGCCTAACTCTAGCACAAGTTGAACTCAGAGCTGCATAGAGTGTGTACAGTGATACTGAGAGCAGTAATTTGGAGTAAATAGTGCGTTTAAATTGTTGTGAAGAACTGTGTGGACACTGTGATGATGCGAAGGATATTCAGTCCATGTATTGTGCTGTCATCAATTTTCCCTGCTAGTGGTGGAGGTTGCCCAATTCCACTGGATGTACCTTTCTCACACTAGTGTACATGAACACTTTATCTGTGCAGAAAGTGACCTATCTCTTCAAACAAGAATATGTGGTATTTTCACTCCAAATTCCAGCAGCCTCTCCATCTATGGTGCTCATTTCACTTCCTTTTGATGGAATTAACCCAGTAATTTCTGAGGAAATTTTTATATATTCCTGTGTAGGGGTTGACATGGAAGACAATTACTTTGCCTTACAAGAGCACTTCTCTTTGATTCTAGATCTAAAACCATCCTCAAGTCCCAATACACCCCTAAAGGTGATATGTAAATGTGACTCATGAAGAGGTATGCCACACTCCAGAAGAATTACTTGATTTTTAAAACTAAAAGAAGAAATTTGAAGAACATCATGTACATAATGTATATTAAGTATGTGGCTTAAATGTGGCAAAAAGATAAAGTTAGATAAGGCTGAATTTAATTATATGGGCATACTAAGCAAAGGTTAGTCATTTGATGTTGCTGCTTAGGAAATTAGAAATGAGTTGAATTGTTTGGTTGGCCGAAACATAAACCAATAATTCACGCCAATTTTATATTGGAAATATCAGTCCTCTTTTGTTTAATATAGAAAAAGGAATTAAAATTTGTAGGGAAATATCAATTTTAGAGCATTTTTAATCACAAAAGCCTACTAAACAAAACTGAGATGGTATATAAGACATACATTTCATGATCCTTGTTACCAAAAAAAAAATGGCATACGTTTAACCACCAATACCCTAAGAAATCTATAGAACCTTTACAATATCCCATGATCACGTTTCTCGGTAGTACAGATTTTACAGTGAAAACTGAATCTATTCAAATTGGAATATATAAATACTAAGGGGGTAATTGGATCCCAGCATGGTAGGCCTCAAGTGACTGCATGCCTCCCAGCAAGTGAAAGATGAATACAGTTATCACAAGAGACAGTACAGGCAAAGTAGCAGTCTGACACGGATTCATGGGCTTGGATATTTAATCATGATATTCCTGGAAATTAAGTATATGGGAGGTTTAAATCTTTACTTGATTTATATAAGGATAAATATTCTAATTTAAATAGAAGAGTCTAGCAAATCATAAAAGTAAAGAATCAAGGTCCATCAATCAATTCTCAGACTTCAAAGTTTATAGGCCCAGAACTTCTTAAATTATGATCAGCTTTAGTTCTGCTGGAGAAATGACCCTGGTACAATACTCAAAATGTATACTTTTATTCTTTCTTGAAACCTCCCATAAAGAAATCTGAGGGCTGGGGATTTAGCTCAGTGTTTCTGCCACCATCCTCTCAAGTTCAAGGTCCTTAGTATGATCCCCAGTACCAAGAAAAAGGAATCCTGTGACATTATACCATTATTAATTGGGGATTGAAGAAATGAAAATAGAAATTTTATTGACTAATGGACACTGAATTCAGGAGACCTAAAACAACTTTACAGTTCATCAGAGAACCAGCTTGTGGAGGTCAGGTAATCAACAGAATTTATTTTACTTCAATCTCACAGTGAGCTTAAAAGTCTCTCTATGTTTATTCTTCGAGTTCCAGAATGCACAATTGAAATATAGTGGAACCTTATGAACTCAATTTTTTCATGGGGGCTTGTTGTATCTCAAGTTGGTCAACTGAAGGCTCAGGTTCCTTTACACATCCTTCAAAGTCTTTCTCCTGTATACAGGCAGATCCCAGGGTCCTTATGGCCTAGGATTCCTCAATCAGCCCCACACAGGAGAGGATGCTGTAATATTCCTTCCAGAACGTTTTAATTGTGAAATCTATATCTGAAACCATCTGAGAGCAGAAGCTGATGGCATTCAGGTCATAACTCAAGACTTTAGTTGTATGTTAAAACTAAAATTCGGGTTGTCATCCAAATTGTTCATATATCAGGGCAGTTGTAACTGGAGGTTTCACTATAGATGTACGTATTACTTAGGAGAAACCTGACATTGGCCCCTTGGTCTATGAAGACAAAAGTTAAGTAGAAGCCATGAAAACTTCCTTTACCCAAAAAAATAGTAAATTCAAAGCAATTCTTTATTCTGTAGTATAACAGCAGATTATTGAAATCACTAAAAGCATAAAATGTTATGTGATAGTGATTTCAACTACCTCCCCATTTAACTCTCATATTTGACCTATACTGATGAAATACAAAACTCAAAAACACACAACTGATTATATAAGCTTACTAAGTGGTGATTCCAATTGAATCTGCTGTACCAGATGTAATTTTGTTGCTTCAGCAAATTAACATATTCACTGGTACCTGGTTAATAACCACTGATTTTGGAAAAAGTCTTCCTTTCCACCCTTGAATACAACACTTATGAGTAGCAGGTCACATTTAGTTGGCATGATGAATAATGCTTGCTTACTCTAAAAATTATCTATTAGTACCTATTTGCCTCATATGAAGTATACAGATATCTTGGGGAATGTGTACATGTACACAACACTAAGGGTTAGGGAAGGGAAAGTAAGTAAACCTTTTAATTAGTGTATTTAACAGTATCACAGGCATCTTGTGAAATTGGTATATAGTCATATCACATAGTGATCATTTTTTATTTTTCCTTAACTCCCTAGGATTCATTTCTTTCACCTTCCTCAGATATCCTTCTGAACTCCATAGTCTACATCCCTTTTATCATCTATCTTTTGCTTTTCTCTTTAAATCATTAATATATTGGGTCTCTCATATAAAAGAAACCATAAGATGCTTAACCTGTGTTGGATTTATTTCACTGAGTATTATGATCTGAAGAGCCATCATTTTCCTACAATAACTCAAAGTTAGCTTTATTTGTGGCTTACAAATATGCTTTTCTGTATATATCCCATATTTTCTTTATCACTGAAACAGTCTCCATAATTTGCTTACTGTGAATCATGGTCCTGTAAATATAGGTATGCAAGTATCACTCTAATATGATTGTTTTTAATTTCTTAGGGAAGAGGTACACCTAAGTAAAATGGAATTTGTATTTCTAGTTTTTTTTGTTTTGTTTTGGTTTGGATTTTTGAGACAGGGCCTCCCTTTGTAGTTCCGGCTGATCCTGAACTCACTCTGTGGCCCAAGCTGGCCTCAAACTCTCAGCAATCCTCTTACCTCAGCCTTCCAAATGCTGGGATTACAGGCATGTGCCTGCCACCAAACCCTGCTCTATTTCTAGTTTTGTTTAGAAATTTTCATACTATAAAGGTACAAGATCCCAATAATGAATGTAACTGTACTGTATACCTAAAATGTACCAATAAATTCAATAAAAGAAAAAAATCTTAAAAAAAGAGAAATTTTCGTACTAAATTCCATAGTGGCTGCACTGTTTACATTCCCACTAAAAGTGAAGAATTCCTTTGTGCCCAGAATTCCACAAGAGTAACATTTTTGAGCCCTTGACAATTGTCATATTTACTGAAGTAAAGTGAAGTCTCAGTGTTGCTTAGACTTGCTTTTCTGTAATGACCAAAGATGCTGAACGTTTTTCATGGATTTACTGGTCATTTGAAATTTTTTTTCCCATACTGGGGATCAAACTCAGGACCTTGCCCTTGTAAGGTAGGTGGTAGAACCACTGAGGTAAATCCCTGCCCACTTGTGATTTGAAATTTTAAGACTTGTCTATTCCTTTCACTTACCAAGTATTTTAATTTAATCTTTTTTTGAGTTCCTTATATATCGGAGACATTAGCCCTCTGTCCAAAGAGTAGATGACAAAATTTATTCCTATTGTTCCAATTTCCTCTTTACTCTGTTTACTTTCTTTTAATGTACAGAAACTCACAATATTAATATAATCTCAATTTTGATTCTTCATGTCTTATTCAATTAGTGTTCTGTTCTGAAAGCCCTTGCCTATTCCTATGTCTTTCAAAATACTATTAAAATGTTCCTCCATTAGATTCTGTGTTTCTATTTGTGTCTATGTCTTTGGTCCGTTTAAATTTAATTTTATTGCAGAGTGATGAGTATACATCCAGGTTTATTTTTCTGTACATAAGAAAACCAAGACTCACAGCATCATTTGATGTAGAAGCTCTATTTAGCTTATGTGATTGGCTTTTTGTCTAAAATCACATGGCTAAAGGTGTTTGGGTTGTTTCTGCATCTTTAATCTGTTCTATTGATCAACATGCCAGCTTTTTTTGCCAGTATCACTTTAATTTCATAACAGTAAGTTTGTAGGAAACCCTGCAGTCTGGCATTGTAATGCCTCATATTTATCTCATTTTTTTCAGGACTGTTTTGATACTCTGGCACTCTTTTGATTATACAGGTACTTTAGAATTATTTTTACTTGTTCTGTGGAAATTTTTCTTTGTATTTTGCTTAGATTATTACCTGGTCTGACATTCTCACATGTTCCCTCAATCTTTAATTATAGTTTGTGACCTCTTCATACATTTTCCTACTCTTGCAATTGTTTTTTTGAACCCTCTTTTAACCAGCCCACAACCCCACATATAAAATAATCAGTAATGTCCTCTTTTTTATTTGCTCTTATCACTTAACTATTTTTCCTTTTTTCTAAACTATTGTCTTCCCTTACATATTCTTTTTTCCTTCCATCATTCTCTACATGGTAGCTTTCCTGTCATCCATACTGCATCAAACTTTGTGTTTTATTGAATAAAAGACAAATTTAAAAAAAGAAGTTTAAGATTGCATAACTGATTTACAGTTTCTTTGTAGAGGCTGATATATCTAATAGTGGTTTTCTCCTTGCATTAGTGTGACAAGTAGTGCTACACTGAGCAAGTTGAAGATGTGTATAAATAAGAAAATAACAAACACCAAGGTAAAATCATAGGAAAATATGCACTGGCTAAAGACATTTCCACAGGAGTGACAGAGTTTTTCTACAGTAACAATCTACCCTCACTGGAAAAACAAACAAACATGAAAAAGGAAGGCAATGAGTTGCCTCCAAAAATTTTTAACCCCCAGAAGTTGATCTCCAAAATGGTGAAGTGGATGAAGTCCCAAGGAAATATTTTGAAATCAAAATGGTTAAATATTTAAAAAAACATGAAATAAATAAACCCATAAGATATTTAGGGATTTCAAGTAAAGTATAAATAAAAAGCATTTAATAGAAAATTTTAAAATTCAGATAAAATAATTTAATGGATAACTTTTCAACAAGCTTAAAGAAGACACAAACATGATGCTCATAAAATTAATTAAGAAAAGATATGAGTGAACCATTTAGTAAAGAATGGAGATTATGAAACAAATAAGCAAAAATCCTGAATATAAAAATTATATTCAATTATGGGTATTAGAAATAATGTGAGTATAGAGCTTCAGAACTATAAAGCAAAGTTGATTTTACATCATGTACTCAATGCTACCATGAAAACAACATGACAAGGAAACTGGATCTAACAGCAGCTAGATGACTCAGAAAATTAACCAAAGACTTATAGGTGCTATGAAAAGATGAGCAAATGACACAAAAGTTACACACATTTTTCACCATAATCAGAAGAAAATGTCCCAAGTTTAGGGAAATAATTGAACTTCCAGGTAATTTAAGCACATAAACCTCAAATTTCTATGACCAGAAAATAACTACTTCATGACACATCACAGTTAATAAATTCATAATGAAGTAATATACTAAAATCTATTAGAGAGAAATCATCAAATAGCTTATAAAGGCAAGCCCATCTGAATACAATACATTTTTCAAAACAAGACTGAAGAGCCAGGAGAGTTTAGAATGAAATTTTGCAAGCACCACATACATTTTGAACCGAAATTAATAGACCCTGAAAATTGCATTTCAAATTTAAAAGAGAAATTAAGATGTTCCATGTAAATAAATACATAAAGAAATTCATGAACAACAACCATGATTACTGAAAATACTCAAAGGACTCATACAGAGACAGAGAGTCCAACATCATCAAAGAGCTCTATGGAAATAATACGTCTAACTAGGTAAATAGTAAAACAAAAGGAAAAAAATAAAGGAATCTTCAATAGTAAAATACTACAGTGAAAGGATGAGGTAAATAATCTTCAGTAATAACTTTCAAAGTAAATAATGGTAATTTCCCTGTCAAAAGAAACAGATTGGAAACCTGGGCCTCCAAATAGCATATGTGCATTGTGTTTAAATACACACCTCATTCACAAAGAAACGTATAATGAGAGTGCAAGGATGGAAACTGATACTCCATGAAACAAGAACCCAAAATCAAGCAGAAGTAGCTACCCTATATTTAAAAAAAAAATGGACTTCAAGCCAAAAGTAATCAAAACAGACAAAAAAGTTAACTACATATTCCTGAAGGGAATGATTTGAGAGAAAAAGATATCAATATAAAATGTATATGTACTGAATGGTTGTTGTGCACCAAATTTCATAAAACAGTTATTACTGAATATAAAGGCTCAGATTAAAATTAACACAATCAGAGTGAAGGACTTCAATGACACACTTTCACAAATAGGAAGGATATGTATACAACTAATGTAGAAAGTAATAGAAAAGTTGAAACACAACATGAACAAATGATCTTTCAAAAAGTGTTTATTATTACATATTTACAGTATATGATGATTATATTAAATCATTGGGAGTACATGTAAAAGGAGGAATATGGCAATAGAAAGGAATCTGACCAGAGCAACATTGAAAAGTAACAGAGCAACCATTAAATCCCATAGTTCCATATCCTGCACCCGGGGCAAGCTACAATGAGATATGAACTACACAGGCTTGAGCAACCCTGTCTCTATGTCATTACAAGTTGCTGTCGATTTGGCATCTCTCTTTGGTAGGTTTAATTCACCCACTGAAGCCTTCCTTAACAAATTTCCCACATTCCTGGCATTTCACCCTTTCAGAGTTCTCCATTCTTCTTTTGCATTCACTTTCACAGTTTCACATAGTGCTATTTCAGAGACACATTTCCTAGACTCCCAGATATTTCTGTGAAATCTGACCAGAAGCTCCCTTTACCCACAATTCTTACATTCTTCATTCCTAAGAAGTGAGCAGAATATGTATAATGAGAAGGTCTGGTGTCAATTTGAGCAGTAGTTTGCCCTTCTCAGACCATGCCTGCAACTACATTTAAGCGATGGAATTCCTGAACTTGGGGAAATAGTACTCTAGTTGGCTTTGAATGAATGTTCTGGCAGTGCTCTTCCAAAAGAAAAAAAAAAAACTTTCAAAGGAATTTATCCTTCTACATCCTTGACACTTACTTCAACGTGTGGAATCTGGTCATTCCCTGAAGTGCCTTCAAAATAATTTTTCTTTTGCACTGATACAAAAATATTGGCTGTATTTTAATGCTGATTTTTCAGTAACTAATCTCTCTTTAGGCTTAACTCTATAAATATTTCTCTCTAGCCAATCTAGACATTTTACAAATGATTAAACTTCTTTTGCTCCTGGTTCTCACTGTAGATCTTGCTAAAATCAGATAATATTTTTCATTACAACAACCAGATATTGGGCTGGCTTGATATTTCTTTCACTAGACCAAGTAATCTGCCATGTTATATTCAGCTTCACACAAAGTCTTAGGTATATACAAAATCTAGACAAGGTATTTTAAATAATGACAAATGCATGATCTGTAATACAGTTTTCAAAACAGTCTTCATTCACATCTGAAAATTCATGAGCCTGGTCTTTGCTGTCCACATTTCTATCAACATTCTGGTCTTTTCATCTCCAATAAGAATATCTCAACAACAGTGATCAAAACATTCTATTTCTCTAGCCTGCATCTCCAGATTTGTCCATTTGCCTCCACAAACTGGCTCCAAAGACTCTGAAGCATCTAGCTAGACACATTAATAGCAACAACTCCATTTCACTGGCAACAATGTTTTGTATATTCACTCTCCTATCACTGGGACAAAATACATATCCACATATTAAAGGATAAAAGCTTTATTTTGACATGCAGTATAATCTTTAGTCAGCTGTTTTTAAGCCAGAAATGATATGATTATAGGTCATGGTAGACAACAGTTGTTCAATCCATGACAGCTAAGAAGCAGAGAATGCAAGAAGGAGCCAGGGTCAAGAAAGCATTCTTACAGGTAAAGGCCTCAGTGACCCAAATTTTCTGATCATGTGCTGCCTCCAAGCAGAGCATTTACCTATGAATTCCTCAGATTGGATCATGAGGGGGCCAAATTTATCAGAATAGTGATTTTGTTCTTACTATAATAGACACACATGATTTGCCTTCTTTGCTTGCAATGCTTCTGCCAAATTGCCATCTGTAGACTTATAGAATGTCATATCGACCATCATAATATTCACAAAATATTGATTGTGATTATGAAACTTACTTCACAGAAAAAGAAGTGGGGCATGGATCCATGCTCATGTTACTCTAATTTTGACATATCCTCTAGTATAATGAAGCTGCTACTGCATGAAATAGAGAAATGTTCTTTTGAAGATTCAGTTTTAGTGACAGCTAGATGGCAATAACTGCAGAAGCTGATATTCTAGTAGATTTTATATAATTAGAATCAATATCCAATACATGTTACTATTTCTCTGATAGTCTGAAATCAGGGAGTGGAAACTGGTAATCACTATCTCCTCTAGTGACTTACTAGTAAATTTTTGCTCTCTGTTTCTTTGGTATGTTCTGCTTGGTGAGAAGTCTTAGTTCCAGATGTAGAAATGCTTTATCAGGAAATTTATCAATGATTTCATTGAAATGCACCAAAATTTTCATTGAAGTAGAATTTAACACCACTACCAGATGAATTTGATCCTTTATGTTTTAAAATCAAAGGTCCAAGAAACAAGTTACAGTGTTGCCTGGGATAATTGATCCATTCAAACAAAAAGAAATTGGACTACTATTCTATGTATACCAAAGTTTGAAATATGGAAAATTAATTAGGGTATTTATTAGTATTGCCACATTCTGTGATTAAAGTCAAAGGAAAAACTATAATACTGTTAAAACCTATGAAATTACATGCAGTTACACACAGTTTATATATAGCTTATACATATAAACTAACAGAAAATTATACTCAGATATAAATATAAAACATAGATATTGTCTTCAGAGACCCATTAAACCAGAATTTGGAGAGATAATATTCTAGAAAAATAATAAGCACACAGTTTGTAATAGCTAAATCTTGGAAACAGCCCATTTGCTCATCCATTGGAAACTGGATAAAGAATATATGGTTTTTCTATAAAATGAAATATTACTCAGTCATAAAGAACGAGAAAATAGATTCATTCATAGGAAAATGGATACATATTGAAGATATACTCCTAAGTGAAATAAATAAATCACATATGTGTAAATACCAAATAGTTTCTCTGGTGTGAATAATCTGCAATAATACAGAAGATCCTAATGAGATTACTGACATTTAGAAATGGGAAGAAAGGAGCTAAAGGTGTAGGAAAGGTGAGATGGGTAGGGGAAGGGTAATAAGGGAAATGAAAAAAATGTGAGATAATGAAAAGATGGAAATAAAGTGTTTGTAGATGGGGAGGGGAGGAGGGGGTGAAGGGAGGGCAGGGACAAGGGGAAAAAATGAGAATCAAGACTTGTCATTTAGAGGTACAAGATCCCAACAATGAATGTAACTGTACCATATCCCTAAAATGAACCAATAAACTCAATTAAAGCTGAAAAAAAAGTGAGGGAATATTTTCCAGCCATACACTTTTATCCAAATATATGCGAGTACTGAATACAAGACAAAAATTCTGAGATTTTGCACCTCGAGTTTGCTAACCCTCATCCATGTAGAGATCTACTACTATAACTCAAAAAGCAAAACAATACCCATCATAGTAGCATACAAAGTGTAACACTTAGTAATTATCCTAATGAATTGAAAAACTTCTATAATGAAAACCACAATTGAAAAAGAAGATTAAGAGGATGTCAGTAAATGGAGTTTTCCGTTCCTAGTCAGAATCTATGTACGTTCAAAATGGCAATATTCTAAAACTTGTATATGTATATATTTGATACAACCTCGATCAAAATATCAATAATATTCCTTACAGAACTGGAGAAAAATGCTAAAATGCACATGCAACCAGCAGAGACCTAGAATAGAAAAAGCTATTTGGGGCAAAAGGGCAAGGCCTTGGGCATCACCAATTCAAATTTCATTTTATACTACAAAGGTACAATGATAAAAACAGCTTAGTTCTGGCAGAAAAACAGACCTGTGGATTAGTGCAACAGAAATGATGATACAGGACTAACTCCAGCCACATTCAGCTATGTTATACTTGACAAAAGTACCAAATCCTTTCACTGCAGGAAAGATAGCCAGTTTTATAAATAGTCCTGGGGAAACTGGCTATCCATATGTTGAAGGTTATATCTAGACTCATATCACTCACCTTTCACTAAACTAAAATCACAGTGAATCAGAGATCTAAACATTATGACAGAATCAGCTAAAGGATGAAAAATGCAAAACTCTTGAAGTCATAGGTGTAGACAATGAATTTCTGAACTTAACCACAGTTGCACTAGAAATACCAAGAATGGATAAATGGAATCACATCAAATTAGGAAGCTTCTGCACAGCAAAAGAAACTACTAATTGTGAAGAGACAACCTGCAGAATGCAAAAACTATTTTGCCAGCTGCTCATCAAACAAAAAATTAATATGTGGAATATATAAAGAACTCAAAATAATTAGGCCTTCAAATTTTAAAAAGTAATTAAAAACAAGCATCTGAAATGAGTAGACATTTTTCCAATGAAGAGATACAAACAGCTAATAAATACATGAAAAAATGTTCAAAATGCTGGCCATTTGTAAAATTCAATTTAAAACAGCATTCAGATAACACCTCCAAAAAGAATGGCTAACGTGGAAAAATCGACCAAAAACAAGCGCTAGCAGGGCTGTGAAGAGAAAAGAACACTTCTTCAATGGTGGTGAGAATGTAAATTAATATAACCACTATGGAAATCAATATGGTGATTCTTCTAAAAAGTAAAGTAGAAATTCCATTTGACTCAACTATGCCTCTTTTAAGCATCTTCACAAAAGATTTAGGTATCATACCATAGTGATACATGCTTACCCTTATTTATAGCAGTAAAATTCATAGTAGCAAAATTTTGCAAAGACCCTATGTGTCCATCAACAGAAAAAAATGATAAAGAAAATGAGATATTTACAAATACTGTAGTACCTCTTTACCATAAAGAGGGCTAAACTTGAGTCAGTTGTTTGAAAATGCATGCAATTTGAGATGATAATATTAAATGAAGTAACTCAGACCCACTCAGAAATTTAGCATCCCATGGTTTCTATTTTATGGAAAACTCAACATACCGATATGTAGATTTGTAGAGTACAAAATTAAAAAAAAAAACAGAGAATAGAAAAGGAAAAAAATGGTATTGCAAACTAGTGTGGATAAATTATCTAAAATATGGCTTGACAGTAAAATTATGTTTTAAGTTTTGTATGTTCTTTAGCTTATTAGACTTGCTTTTGATCTGTGCATATGACATTTAACATTGTAAGATCTTATAAACAAATAACTCTGAAGCTAGAAAATTAAAAAGGCAGTGGATAAGAAGAAAAGAAAGGAATTGCAATGTGTTTTGTACATGTACCAGTTCTCTACAGTGAATGTAATCATTTTGTACTGCAAACATGTATACAAATAAAAGTCAAAAAATTAAAACAAGAACAGGAAAAAAAACATCAGTTTTTTTTTGTTGGTGTTTCTTTGTTTGGTTATAGGAATGAAAATACAGAACTCTATACTCTATGTTCCAGTCGAATAATCCCTCTCTCTCCCCCCCCTCTCTCTCTCATTGTATTTTATCAAATCCAAGAACTAATGAATGCTTAACATGATCTCTACCAATGAGTTGTACCTTCAGCCTCAGTGTTATCAAATTCCGGATTTAGAGGTTTGGGGATTTAGCTCAGTAGTTCTGCCACCTGCCTCACAGCTACAAGGACCCGATTTCAATACCCAGTACAAAAGAAAGAAAGAAAGAAAGAAAGAAAGAAAGAAAGAAAGAAAGAAAGAAAGAAAGAAGGAAGGAAGGAAGGAAGGAAGGAAGGAAGGAAGGAAGGAAGGAAGGAAGGACGGAAGGAAGGAAAGAAAGAAAGAAGGAAAGGAAAATCTGAAATTAGAAAAATCTTTGGAACACCTATCCAGAAATTTGGCAATCTATTGGTTCTAGAATATTTTAGAGGGTGAAAAGAATTTTGAGAAAAGCCTTATAACTTTATTTGACTCACCAAAATATGTTAATAAAATTTAATTAGTTTGACATTACAAATCAATTCTCAAACACCTTAGATCCTCATTTCATTAAAACAAGCCTTTTCCTTACCTGTGTTTCAACAAAAAGAATGAATTCTTCTGGAAAGAAAAGGATATTATTTACTTCGTGAACATATTTCCATAATAAAAATTAACAGTAGGCAGCAGGGCGTGGTGACGCATGCCTGTAATCCCAGCACTTGGGAGGCTGAGGCAGGAGGATCACTGTGAGTTCGAAACCAGCCTGGGCTGCACAGTGAGTTCCAAGTCAGTCTCAATTACATAGTGAGACCCTGTCTCAAAATACAAACAAAATTAACAGTAGGCAAAAACATTAAGGGCATGCTTAGGAACAGGTATACATCATCAAATTCCAAGATGGAAAAAAAAGCCAAATAAAGGAACATAATGGAAGCAAAAGGGAGACAGACTTTGTGGAAGTGAGAAAAGGGATCAAGAGATAGAGTCAGATGGAAAGGGTGAGAGGGGAAGGGGAAGTAAGATCAAGATCTATTATGTACAGTTACCATCATCACACAATGGATATATGTATTATGTATCACAAGCATATACTAAAAATACATTTAAAAAAGACAGAATTATAGAAAGACCTCACAGATGCTAGAGTTATTGGGAGATCAGAAAATAACTACAAAGTAATTATGATTAAAATATTAAATACAAAAGGAATATAGAGAAAATAGACAAAAATATGGAGAACTTGTGCAGAGAATAAAACCAGCCTGCTGCACAGTGAGTTCCAAGTCAGTCTCAATTACATAGTGAGACCCTGTCTCAAAATACAAACAAAATTAACAGTAGGCAAAAACATTAAGGGCATGCTTAGGAACAGGTATACATCATCAAATTCCAAGATGGAAAAAAAAGCCAAATAAAGGAACATAATGGAAGCAAAAGGGAGACAGACTTTGTGGAAGTGAGAAAAGGGATCAAGAGATAGAGTCAGATGGAAAGGGTGAGAGGGGAAGGGGAAGTAAGATCAAGATCTATTATGTACAGTTACCATCATCACACAATGGATATATGTATTATGTATCACAAGCATATACTAAAAATACATTTAAAAAAGACAGAATTATAGAAAGACCTCACAGATGCTAGAGTTATTGGGAGATCAGAAAATAACTACAAAGTAATTATGATTAAAATATTAAATACAAAAGGAATATAGAGAAAATAGACAAAAATATGGAGAACTTGTGCAGAGAATATAATTCTATAAAAATTAAAATTCTAGAAACGAAAAGAAAAGTATCTGAAATTGGAAATATAGTTGTTGACTTTAACAGAAGATTAAAGAAGAAAACTATGCAAACTAGAAAACTCATCAATGTGGAAAATAACTGGATGAGCATATGGCATATGTAGCATGGGATTAGTAAGAATAAGAGAAATTTTAAAAAACGCTGTTTTTCATTGTGCATCTGCTTTGTTTGGGGTAATATTAAGTTCTGTCACACATGGTAATAGTCTACAAAGTGGGCATAATTGTGTACAATGTGTACATACTACACACAAAATTATAATGTAAAGAAAGCAAAGGTTAAAATTTCTATTTCAAAAGTCATCATTTAAAAAGTGTGGCTGTATGCACTCATAAGACATTTAAATCATACACGATACTAAATGTATGTATATTAATGATTATATATATATATATATCACATATGCATTAAATCCTTCTATTGTTTGACTAAAAGCCTGTATGTAAATGAGGTGAACTGTTATCAAAAACATAGCATGAGTTTTACAGTATCTGGCATAATGAAAGTATCCATAGGTAATGCATTCATCTGATTATTCGTATGGTCTTTGAATTAAGTGATCACTTTAAAAATTCTATCAATTCTTAGTTTGGCATTTTATCCACTTCAATACCATTGTATTCAGTTTCCAACCAGTCAGGAGCTTTTAGAGTCTTATTTTCTTTGTTCTTTTTCTTTTTTATTTGTGTGTTTATATGTTGAGATTTGTTTATACCTTGGGACGGACATCTTCAATTTTCATGCATGGATCTTCTTAGGGATCAGATTTCTCTTGTGTATGTGTTCTGAGATATTGCTTGAATTTTATTGCTAAATTGAATTCCAAATGGACTTCAAAATGTAGTTTGCTTGTGAACATTTTGCTGAGATTAATCTATTCTGCCTTAGTGTATACTGTCAGAACATGATAAACGTAATTTCTCAGCAGGACTAGCAAGAGTGGAGTCCCTCTGATAACTCTGGCTGATATTTTTCAGAGAGTTGATTGTATATAATTTTTAGTAATCTCTGGGGTTATTCCTGACTTCTCAGTTTTATGCAGACTAAATGGTCATGGAAATGACCCGTCCTGGGACTCCTTATGGGTGTATTGTCCATGAGAGGTGTGTTTAATAACTGTTGTTGCTTAAAGGGGAATATCACAACTTTAGTGTCCACTATTATTTAAGTTGAAATATGTATTTAAATTTCAGTGAGACCATGTCATAAATGGAGTAATGTGGAATTTCTCTCAGCTGAGCTCTCAGTGGTAGAGTATCCAGAGAACATGATTGAAATGTTGGACTCTACCCCCAGAATTTTTGTGAAAGAACAAATATTGAGCACAGCATCTTGATAACACACCAGATATAGACATACAGTTTCATTATCTGTAACTGTAACTGCCATAGAAAAGGATAGAGACAATATACATCAGACCAAAATGTTAAACATCAATGAAATTAAAATTACAAAAGCAATGCAGGAAGAAAAAGAGAAAAATTAAAAGGAAAATGGAGACTAAAATAAGAAAGAAATAAGAGAAAATCCAATGAAATAATTTTAAAATACATGAGAGAAATAAAGAACAAGACAGGTAAAAAATTCCTTATTATGAGATGTTTCCATTGGACACACTTTACTCTCGGACTTCCTGTTGTGGGAAATGGTAAGTATGGAAGAAGGTAGGTAGTGTGTTGCAGCAATAGTCATGTGTGCCCCCTCATCTCAACCCAAACACAACAAACATGTTAGCAAAATATGCAGGTTATGCCATGCCCCGTTGTGGAACTATCATCACTGTGGGTAAAGGTAATACTCCCACCCACAAGTATGCATTCGCTCCTGAAGCTTTTTAAATATGCATCCAATCAGTTGGCAACTGTCAGAGCAGTCATGACCCCTTTTCTCTGACTAAGCCTGTGTCCTGTGTGGATTCCCTTTTGCTCTTGGGTCTTTCAGTTTGTGTTCCTGAGGCCAAGGCAAATTCTGTTTGCTATTATTGATGCTCTAAATGCCTCCTAGTAAGATGCAGTGGGAAGAGCCACAGAATTCCACCAATCTGTCAGCCTCAGTAATAGCACTCAGAAACACAGCCCATTTATGATTCCACATTCAGCTTACTCTGTTTTGCTATTGTGAACATGGATCCCAAGGAATTTTACTCTTAGAATTTTCACAGGGCCCAGAGATTTCCTTGGGTTGTACAGTCATTGTCACTAACTTACAGACATTTTGAATTTCTATTTTGATTTCTTCTGTGACCCTTTAGTTGTTTAGGAGTATCTTGTTAGTTCTACAGGAGATTTTGCCTTTTGTGAACTTTATTCTGTCACTGATTTCAATTTTCATTGCACACTGGTTGGATATTATGCATGGGATAATTTAAATTATTTTATATTTACTTAAGCAAATTTTGTGTGCTGTTGTGTGAAAATAATTTGAAAAAGTAACATATTCTGCTGAAAAGAATGTATAATCTGTTGTAGAGGAGAATATTCTGTCTATATCCATTAAGTACATACTTTCAAGTGTGTGGTTCATCGCTGAAATTCTTTTTTTTTATTTTTAGTTGATCTGTCCCTTTGAGAAAGTGAGATGCTAAAATTCCCTACTATGATATGAGAAGGTTTATGTTTTCTTTGAATTTATCCAGCTCTTTTCCATGAAGGTATGTGCTCCAGTATTTGGTGCATATATATCAACGTTATCTCTTCATTTTGTATTGTTCCTTGAAATAGTATTTAGTGGCCTTATTTGTCTGTTCTAGTCAGTTTTCACTGGAAATTTAACATGTCTGATATTAGAATTGCTACCCCTGCATTATTTGGGCGTTGTGATGTATCAAATATTGTTTTCCATCCCTTTTTTCTTTTTTTATTGTTCATTGGTATATTTTAGGTATGTGATACTGTTACATTCATCATTTGGATATTGTACCTTTACTTGATGTATCTTGGTTCTTATTTTTTTCTCCATTCCACTGCACTACCTTTACCCCCTCCACCCTTCCCTATTTATAAAGACCATTTTCAATTTTTTTCCTTTCTTCATATTTTTCTTTTCCCGTCTTTCCTTTTCCCTACACCTTCCACTTCCCCTACTTCTTTAAGCCTTTTCTTCCTATTTCACATTGTCAATTATACATTTTTATCCTTGTTTACACTTTTACATCAGAGAAACTATTCAGTATTAACACATGTGTGTCCTACTTATTTCCCCTAAGAGTATAGCCTCAATGTGCATCCATTTAGATATAAATATCTCTAGTTTCTCATTCTTTATGGCTGAATGGTATGCCATCTTATTTAAAAAGAAAAACATCTTTATCCAGTCTCTTTCCAAGTTTTAGCTATTACAAACTGTGCTGCTATGAACTGTGGTGCACATATATTGCTGTGGTGTGACTCTATTAATTCTTTTGGGAAGATACCCAGAAGGAGAATACCTAGTCAAATGGAACCTCTAGTCCTAGTTTTTTGAGGTATCTCCTTACTGATTTCCACAGTGGTTGTACAGTCTGCACACCTACCAACAATGCAGAAGGATTCCTTTTATTTTGTCTGTGGATATCTTTTTGGATTAGATGTATTTCATGAATGCAATAGACAGTTGGAATTTGTTTTTTGATGCAGTCTGCCAATCTGTGTTTTTTTGTTTTTGTTTTTTTGTACCAGGAATCGAACTTGGGTCCTTGTGCTTGCAAACAGGTGACAGAACCACTGAGCTCCAGCCCATGTGTGTTTTGATTTGGAATGTTGAGAGATAGGAACATTGGGAGATATTACTGAGATGTGTCGGTTGTTTACCATCATTGCCTTGTCTATGTGTTGATGCATCATTTATTTTCCTTTCCTGATGATTTTTGTGTTGTTTATGCAATGACCGCACTAGTTTCCTCTTTGTTTTTACTAAGTCCATTTTATTGTTTCTGGTGCATTGCTCTTGAATATTTTCTATAGTGCTGGTTTAGCACTTAGATATCTTCTGAGATCATTCATTATGGAAACAACTTATTTGGAAGGATAGCTTTGTTAGGCTAGTTAATCTACATTGGAAGTTATTTGCTTATTGAACTTAAATACTTCATGTCAATATCTTCTGGCCTTTGGGGTTTGTGCTGAGAAGTCTGCTGTGATTCTGATTAGGTTATATGTTATCTTTAGTTTTTTTTTTCCAGCTCCTTTTAAAATTCTGGATTTTTTTACTGGATATCTGTAAATTTAATGAGAATATGCCTTGATGAACTTCTCTTTATATCATAATTATTTGGTGTTCTATAAGTATCACATATTTGTATTTTAAAATCTTTTCTTATATTTGGAAATTTTTCTTCCATAGTTTTAGTAAGCATGTTCGTGAATCCATTTGTGCAATTTTCCAGATTTTATCTAACTCTGATTAGCCTAATATTGGTATTCTTGTCTTCCAATTTCTGCTGGATACTCTGGTCTAATTTTCTTTATAGCTTCTTTGAGCCATTTACCATAACTTAATCGTTTGTTCTCAATATCAGATGCTCAGTCTTCACATTGGTCATTTCTGCAATGTATGAATGCTATAGAGTTTTAAATTTCAAGTACTCCTCTGACATCTTTTTAAGAATTTCATATCCTTTTTGAATCTGTTGCTCAAATTTTGAACTTTTTGGTTAACTCATTCTGTTTTTTTTTAACCTATTTTCCCAAAATTAATAGGTGCATATATATTGAGTGTAATTGCTCTAAACTTTGATTCATTTCCACTTTGAACACATCTATGTTCTTCATCCCTTCTAAGAAATTTCCATAGATTTCTGCTATCTGGTATTTCTTTTCATATCTCCTTGTGAGCCCTTGCTCTGTCTTGGGGGAGTTGGACGGGTTCAGAATCCCTTTATTTCTTTGATTCCCCATTCTCCTACATGTACCTGTGTTTATGTACATATATATTACACATCCTTTATAAATTTTATGTGGTGACCCTCTTTTCCACCTTCCTCTTTTTTGGGCATTACTACGTGTTGGTGACTAGAAAAGTGAGGAGAATTTGTGGCTTTTATTTTGCTTTTTGTAGGATGTTGTCTTTTGTGAATAATTTTCAGGTTTGTATGACTAGTGCTAGTCTTTACTTCTTTTATGTTTTAAGTAATTTTTACTGTCCCTATGTTTTGCTGAATTACTTCTATTTATAATAACATCCAAAGATTCAAGTTTACAGCAGTTCTATGAGATAGTGCTTGCAGTTACATTTCCCCCCTTTGTCTAATCCCTATGCACATTATGGCTGTTTATTATCTGTGATTGCTATGCATTGTGGTCAATGAGGTGGGGTGGGGAGCATGGGGAGTGTTTGAATGAGTCGTGTCAGTCACTTACAGGGAAGTCTGAAAGGGAGACTACTGTAGACAAGAAGAAGAGTTGGATGTGGATTCTGATTTTATTGAAGAATATTTACCTGAGTTGAAGAATTAGTACTGAGACTTTTCAGATGACATTTTGTAGGGGCAAGTCTGAGACATTTGGGAAAAGGGATTCACTTTGTGATTGAGGAAAGCTATGTGGTTATCACAATTTGCTTAAATGGAGGACAGTAAGCTAGGTAAGAAGTGGAAGAGTCTGAGGCTCAGGACCGTGGAGGACTGAGGAATTAATTATACTAGTGAAGATAGGTGTGACTGTGAGGGAGCTAATTATGATAAAATTGAAAACTTGAGCGATGATGTTCATGTGTTTCAAAGAATAATAAAGATAATGTTGATAATGAATAATAATAATAATAATAAAGATGGTAATAGTATTGTTTCAAGAGTCTGAAGTTAAGAAAGTAGACAAAGAGCTGATACAAGGGAGAGAAGTTAGGCTTCTATTAAATCAAAGCTAATGAATGAACAAATATACAACAGCAACAACTTACTATATACATGAAACCATTTAAAGAACATAAGCTTGCATTTTAAATAAATTATGAAACATACAAAACATTACACCCATATGATGTCCATTGTGAATACAAATAAGGTATTTTGAGATATTGAATATATGATTCCCAAGAAGTTTCTTTGCCAGAGAGTCTAAGTGCTCACACTCCAGCTATTCCTCTGAACTCTCCACTGCAAAACTGAGATGCAGGACCTCTTTCTGCCAGGTTTCAGGTATTTTTAGAGAGTTTGATCAAGTCTGCATTCTTGGGTTAGGAACACTATTTGTTCCTCTCCCTGTGTGTGATGGTGGACTTGGTAGACAAGTTCACTGCCACTAAATTGTCCACTGTTCAGGATTATTTTTATGAAATTAATTCAAATACAGCTTTAACAGGCTAATCCATTATAGTGGTATCTATCAGAGCTGGTTGAGTAACAACATACCACGAGACCTTGTTTTGGGTCTCCCTTTAATAGTGAAAACACAACATCAATGTGAGCCTCCAATCCTATGTTTCAAGCTGATACTGATATCTGATGGCAGGAACTGAGCCCATGATCACCAGTCCTTGACTCTAGGAGGGACACCCCCAGTCTGCTCTCCAAAGCCAGCAGTCTCTCATAACTATCCTTCCCTCATCCTCTCTGGTGTGAACCAAGGGGCTGTTCAGAGACTAAGGTTCAGACACTCAGCCCTTCTCCACAGTGACATCCCAACCATGCCTGCTGCTCTTCATGATGGTGTCCTGGAACACCTGTACTCCGCCAACCAACTGTTGCCTCTGGAGGACTGCTGGGGGATGTAGTGTTTCATGTTCTTCCCACTGTCTTCAACTGCATAAGACTCTTCTGGTCTCAATAAATTAATCTATGAACAAAGACATTATTAGTTTCACTGCACCTCCCAACTGGCAATCAGCCAGGCACAGTTCGTGGTGCCATGGTTTCTCCTCCCTGGTGTGGGCCACCTCTTCTGAATCACTTAATCCTATTTTCTTCTCCTCTGTCAGCTCTCTAACGGTTCCCCTGTAACATCCCCTCACTTTGTTCCTCCTCATACCACTGTCCTCCAGACTTCACTTTTTCCAGGGGAAGCCAAGCTGCTGATACTCACTGCTTCACTGTCTTATCTCCATTCCTACCATCTTTTCTTGTCCTCCCCTCTCTTCTCTTACTCCTTGGTCCCCTTCCTCTTCCCCAATAGTTAACTTTCTACTTGCAAGTCATCTTAAATAAGTTCCATGTAAGAGAGAAAACATGTGATGCCTGTCTTTCTGAATCTGGACTATTTTAGTAACGTTATGACAACTTTGATCTATTTTCCTGAAGAAGACATGGCTTTATTTTTCTCTGTGGCTGAATAAAATTCCATTTTGTATAAATACCTTATATTCATTGACAATTCATACCTTTATAAGCACCAAACCTGATCCTATAATTTGGCTATTGTGATATGTACCAAATTAAGGACAGAAATGCAAGTACTTACCTTTAATGTTGACTTCATATTCTTTATGTTTATATCCAGAAGTGGTATAACTGTATTATAGGGTAGTTTTATTTTTAATTTTAGTTTTTTGAAGAATCCCCATACTATTTTTCATAACAGCTGCAGTGATTTATGATTCCCTCCACAATGTGTGAAGGTTCCTTTTTTTCCACATCCTCAATAGCGTAAATTTTTTTTGTCATATATATTAATAATAATTTTGACTGCCATGAGGTGGAACCTCAATGTTGTTTATATTTCTTTGATGGAATATTTTTGGTTGATGAAGATGTCGCACATTTTTCATATAATTATTTGCCATTTCTGCATTTTCTTTTGATAAGAATTTAGCTCATTTGTTAATTCATTGATTTAATAATTAATTATTTTTAACCTTTTCTGTTTTTCAATATATTCCGAACACAAAGCTACTGTCAGATGAATTGCTGGAAAGTATTTTTCTGCCATTCTGTACATAGTTTCTTCACTCTGTTGATTACTTTCTTTGCTGTGTAGAAGCTTATTAATTTGATGTAACCCCATTGATCAATTCTTGTTTTTATTTCCTGAGCTATTGGATTCCTGTTCAAGAAATTGTCTACACAAATATTTTAAAGTGTTTTCTTGTTTTTGTACTAGTTAAAAATTTTTCATTCTTATATTAAGATTTTTTTTATCCATTTAATTTGATTTATTTACAGGGTAAGGCAGAGATTTAAATAGTGCTGAGAAAACTGGATATCCATGTGTAAAAGATATTGAATATTTATCCCTCAACCTTTTAAAAAATGTTCTTATGTTTGAAAACTGAATGTGTTGTTCACCTTGAGACATCCGTGTTTTCTCATCACCTTGATTTTTACATTCCTAAATTTATTATCAGTTACTCCATTTTTCTTTCAAAAAATAATATGCTCCCATTAGGAAAAGTAAGCTTCTTTTAGTCTCTTGGAAGATGAGAATGCAAAATGTGTGTAGACAAACTCATAGATGCTAATTGTTAGAGTTCTTCTCATTATATAGAGGGAAAAATTGCACTTCCATTATATTTTTTACCAAAAAAAAGAGAAAGAATGAAATTTCATTAATATTTTTCTTATGAACTATACAGAATAGGATCAAATCAGGTAGTGGATGTGAGGACTTCCAAAAGAACTTAGGAATTTCAGAAGATCATTTTCTCTCATTTTTTTGTTTCTTTTATTTGTGATTATAGTTGATTGTTAGTCACAATTTTTACAAAAATGTGTAAAACAATATGCTTTGCCATTGCAAATTTGCTTATGCATTCCTTATGCCAGACTTGGAAAGAGGAATTTTGAAAGTTATTAGAATATGTCTTATTAATTATAATCTAAGAGTCTAAATGGGTACTTAGGTATTGGGGACAATTTTAGAAACTATTACAGCTGGAACTCTTAATGTATTATTTTTAAAATTTTTGAAGCAATTATTATAACCTTAAATGGATATAAAAATTTTCTTACAAATTATAACTCCAAGTGATAACATTAACTTTGGCAGCCTGGACTGTTTCTTGCTGATATGTTGCATGGAAATAAGACTAACACATTAGTACATTCAGAAATGTCTAAAGAGGGAGATGATTTCTGCATAGCTATTTGTTCTAGTTGTTTAAGCTTTTCAATTTTATTTAAATATGTAATTGAAGTATTTATTTCACCTACTAATTTGAACATTATGATCATTTGCATGGCTATATAAATAATATTTCAGAAATAAATTACCTCATAAATGAAACAGTCTAAATTATTTTTCAGTACATCTGACCTTCAAATCAAACTAATTCAAATATAGAGGACACTCCATAAACAGAGCCATGTTTTGAAAGTAATGACATATACATTTATTCAACAAGGCAGTTTCCTCCAAATATCAAAGTTTCAGCCCCAAGGCATTTCTCTGGAGACATTGAAGAAAACACAGTTTTTTAAATGAGATCTCCATTTCTATTAGCCTTCTTTTTTCTGCAGCCATCTCTAAAAAAGAGATTTTGTAATAACTTGAGAGTGTCATGTCTATTAGAGATGAGAAAGCTAAATTTGTATCATTGTATTTTTTTCATTTTTAATATTTTTGTCACTGTAGATACTCTTGTTCTCTGATGCATTAAAAAAGTCATTGTTGTATACTATGGGTCACACACTTCTGAACCATGCACACAGTTGCATATACATACTATGTACACATTTATTTAAACAGTATTCATCCATAACTTATATAAGCTTTCTATGCTCATTGTTTTAATTATTATTAAAAATTTATTTACAAATTTACATCTTTTCAATGAAGATATTGAGACTCAACGTATTATGTGTCCAGACCTAGTAATCCAGAATTTGAATTAAGCTTATCGGTATCCCAATGCCCAAGATATGCAAAATGAATTTTGAGTTGATATGAGAGTAATGCTGTTTGTCATGATATCCAATTCAGTACATTTAAAATTATATGTTAAGCAACTTTATTAAGATAGAGTCTCTTATTCTCAGTATTTAAGTGAAAGACATTATTAACAACCATACTTAGATTCAAAGAGATGAGTCACTAGTTTCTGAATTTGTGCAAATTATTTGATGCTTCTTTGAAGAGTGAATGTGAATAAACTTTAAAAAGTAGTTTTCACAAAATAGGTGCGCAATGATTTTAAATCATTTGCTTTACATTGCAAAATGTTTTAACTTCTGCCAGAAGAATATAGATATCAGATAACTCTACTACTAGAGTGGTCTTTTAGACTTCTTTGGTTAAAGTAGAAAAAATAATGTTGGACAATTTCTGTCCTAGTTCTTAAACTGTCTTGAACACTTTCAGTGTTTTAGAAGACTGTCTACTGAATAATGAGAAACTTATAGCATGGTTACTTTTTGATTTTTCTGTGTTCTGCCTAGCATTGGAAAATCAATCCCATTTTAACAGTGTTGAAAATGAGATCTAATAAGACATAATTAGTTCATGAATCTCTGCCCTCATTAATGGGTTAATGTCATTGTTAGTGGAGTAAGTTTATTAACCATAAGAATAGGTTTTATAAAACTGATTTTGGCCTTGTCTTGTTGCCTCCCTCTCATGATTTCTTTTTCTTTTGTAGGATGATGCACCAAGAAGGTCCTAACCACACGTGAGCATTTGGATATAAGATAGCCAAGTCAAGTCTACAGAACCATGAGTCAGATAAAATATGAAGAGTGTGGTATTTTGTTAGATAAGAACACATAAAGTATGACTTTCTCTTTGTATGTTCATTGTCAAAGCAATAACCAACTAATTCCAAAAACAAAGATGCCTGATTAACAGTTGACGTGATTGAGCTCAGAACAATTCAGAAGAGTTGCTCAGCTGAACCCAACTCAAATTGCCAATATAGAGAATCATAAACTAAATTGATGTTTGTGAAGTTAAACCAGTAAATTATGGAGTGACTTTATCCAATAAAAATCAACTGCTACATTATTTTTTATCATTCTCTTTTAAATATTCAACCAAGTCAAGTTCTTAATGAATATTGCTTTAAATGTGCCATTAGTTAGGAGCAGATGCAAAAAGTATAAATTCTGTTTACTGCTCTCCAGATACTCGCAGTTCTTGTAGGCATGGTGAGAATGACAAATCCAACAAAATTACATGTAGTACAGGGTACAAGATCATATAAAATCAAAGCTTCAGTGTAGAGTTAAATTAAATCAATAATGAGATGTACTAATCCTTCCATGGTACTTCATTGTTACTTAATGAAGCACAGTGTTGCCTTCTTTGTCTTTCTTCCATAGAAGTAAATTACTAAAACTAAATTTGTATCAGGTGAGCTAAGGAAAAAAATCTAGTGAGAATAAATGCAATCTCTCTGTTTCCAACAGAGACCTCATTGGGCTGATTTTAGACTGACCAATATAAAGAAGTACGTTAGCTGCACAGATGAATTGGCAGACACGAGGGTGAAAAAAGAAAGGGAAATATTTCCGTCAGTGAACATGACATGGAAATATGAAGTATTTTAACCTTACAAATACTGAAAAGGTGTTGTCAGTGGTCATTAATGTGAGAAAAATGATGTCTGCAGTAACCATTTTAGTGGAGCACATGAGTTTTGGAATCAGTCAGATTGGGCTTAAAATAAAAAGCATCCCATTTCTGCACTGTGCAGTTTGGGGGAAGTTAACCTATCTTTAATTCAGTGCACTTATCTGTAAAATGAGGTGCTATAGATAAAATATTGACTATCTTTCAAAGGTCCATTTGTTAAAAGCTTCATCCCTAGTGTGATGCTACTGGGTGGGTATAAACTTTGAGTGATGGGGCCTTCTAAGTGAAAGCCCTTATTAGAAGGGTTTGGGCCTTCAAAGGGGATTCTTCCATCTTTGTCTATGCTGGTTGATTCATAATGTAAGCTCTACTGTGTTTTCCCTGATGTTGCCATCTAGTACCCTTGCCAAAGTCACAAACGATGGGACTAGCCAATGTTGCACTGGAACTTTCAAAGTCATGTGAATAAAAGAAACTCTTACACTTATAAGTTAATTATTTCACATGTGCTGTAGTCATGCAAGGTTGACTAATACAAAGGTAAATAATGTCATCTGCCTTATAGGTCTATTGTAAGAATAAAAGAGACACACATGCACAAACACATGCACATACATACACGTATAAAGAATAAGAGGCAGAGAGAGACACACATAGCAATAACTGGAACACTGTATGTGCACAATAAATATAATAACAGCTATGTATATTTGTTATTCTGATGTTTTCATTACATGTAGAAAGACAAAACTATATGATCGAAATAGAATATCTACAGATGGGATTTTGAATAATTTCCCTCTAGGTAAATAAGTTTAAAGTGTTTTTTTTCCACTCACTCATTCAAAAAAAATCAGATTTGCCTCAATTGCATTTAAGTATTCAGATGAGGTAAAAATTGTATCTCATTTCTGTCACTATTTCTCCTTCTTTTACCTGAAAATAAGGAACTTTTCATTCTGGAGGTATTTCAGTGTTTCAACATTTATAATGTTAGAATCTAAAATGTGAAGTCTATAGAAGTGGAATAAAATCTACTGTGGTGAATTGTGCATTTGGCATGTGAATTGTGGACGTCTTCAAATCACACTTGATCTCTTTAAAATGACTTCCTATTATGTAAAGAGAAAGTGGTGCTAACTAATGGACATGGATCTGGATTACAATTCTCTAGGTAGCATCTTCCCATTCCCAATCTCTGTTCCTCATGAATTACTGGCTAGCACAGGATAATGAGCCCCTCACCTGGCATGCTCCACCTCCTTTACAAACAATCAAGCAAACAAACAAACAAAACTATGACAGGCTGCTAAGTTTTGAGTAGATTCTCTATAATGGATTTGTTCATTTATTTCTTTCTGTCCTCTTTTGCTTTTATTGTTTTCTGGAAATTATGACCCCTTTTAAGCAATCTTATCTCTGGTCATGTTTTTTATTCAAGCTACTGTCATAGATCTTTAACTGAGTTCTCTCTACTCTCAATAGTGGGAGAGACAAGATTTATAACTCACTACTCAACTGAACTGAGGAGTGTTTTGTTGGTTGTTAAATGGAAAAAAAAATTCAAAAACATTGATTGGCAGAGCTCTCTTATTTATACTCCGTTTCACAAATCCTGGTAGATTTCCCTCTTTTGCTTATGTTGCCACCAAGTTTTTCTTCTAATGTTCAGGCTCTTCACCCAACTTCATGGGAAGCCAGGCCATAGAAAGGATGAATACATAAACTTCATTATATTTTGTATTCTTTTTGTACCCCTTTACACATTATTGGTTGTATTCTCGGAAAAAACAGAGTGGTAGGAATTGAGTTGCATCTGATAGGACTCCTATAAAATTATCTATATTTTTTAATGACACAGGCTGATGATATCAGCTGGCCTAAGAGTTCTTCACATATTAACAGTGACCATTTAACTCTTCCTATTTGTCTTGTTGTAGTCTTAATTCTCTTGAATCTGCACAATCACTTTTCAATGTTCTTCCTGTCTCCTGACTGATACACTGCTACTAGAAAGGACCAAAATCATACAAAGAAAAACATGAGTAGAATGCATGTCTGCCAGCATGCTAAGCAAATCTATGTTTGCAGATCACCCATTATTTTCCTTTATTGAAAGATATTTTTACTTTCAATAAGTATAACTGAGTGGTGATAATATAAATAACTTAAAACAAAATTCCAAATTGATAATTATACTCTTTTTAATTTTTCCATGATTGTATCAAATAACAAGAAACACATATAGACCAGCTAATATTACTAAGAACATTATCTACAGTATTGTATTTATTTATTCATAGCAGTTTAATGAGAAATGTACTATTATGTCGCTGTTATCCCCATTTTATGGATTAGAACTCTGAGGATAAATGTGTTTCTAATATTTACATATGAGAAAATAGTAAAGAATAGAAATGTGAGTTAATCTCATTTCTCCTTGGTTCCAGACACAGCTCACAAAATTTGTCAACTGTAGGTAAAGGAAATGCATTCCAATTCAACAACTGCTTTCTCAAAACTTAAATTTAATGCTTTAGCAACAGGTAATGAATATAAATATTAATAACATGTTAGTGTGACAAACCTAAATATGTATTCTGTATGTACTGATTATATCAGGAGAATTAAATTTTCACAACTTTATCATCTTTGTGTTTGAAACCTTTGAGTTTCTTCTCAATCTTCATAAAATATAAAATAGGTTCTTATGAACCATAGTGTTCTGACTGTGCTGTGGAACATCAGAATGTATTTCTTCTATCTAAATATATTCTGATACTTGTTATCCATTCCTCTTTTATTCTCCCATCACTCTATTCATTATCTCGTAAACACTATTCTAAATTCAAATTGCCTTTAGATTCCATATAAAAGAGAATATGTGATATTTGTTTTTCTGTGTCCCACAGTTCTTTTCATTTTTCTGCAAGTGACAAGACTTCATTATTCCTTATAGCTGAATTTTATATAGATAGATGATTGATATTGGATGGATAGAAAGAAAGAAAGAAAGAAAGAAAGAAAGAAAGAAAGAAAGAAAGAAAGAAGGAAGGAAGAAAGAAAAAGAAAGAAAGAAAAAAGAAAGAAAAGAGATAACTTACATCCATCAAGGACTGGATTCATGGAATATTTTTTTTTCTAAAGACAAGGAGGGGGATGGTTTTCAAATGATTATATTCATTGTACAATCAATTTCTAATATTATTAAATTGTGATCCATAATGAAATGATTATATGATCCATACTAATACAGAAGATGTTGTTTGCCTGCAACTAGATGGTTCCACTTTGAGGAGATGGAAGCCAGTGAAACATGTAATGTGTTCCTTATGTCAGTATAGGCCATAATTTTATTTTGTTTTTATGCCATTGTGAAAAACCCTGCTTCATATATATAATGTTAGTTATGAAAAGAGGCTTTTCAATATTTTTGTAACTATACTACTTTTCCTTGATTTCAATTAAGAACATAGCAAAGTTTGAAATTTTCTCAAATATATTTTGAAGCCATTGTCATTTGTAGTCACAATTGCTTAGCCTTCTATCAGTAAGAACAAACTCAATTCTCCTGTATATACACAAATGGGTTGCAGATCCAATCCTTCCCAGTTTGGAGGTCTCTTGTGGATGAGACAAAATCCTCAAACTTTAAAAAGCTGAAATAGGTGATCATGTACTAGTTTGGAGAAGAAGACCCTTGTTTAATCACTTTCAAAATCTCTGCTAATATTTGAAATAATAAGTCGCAATATTTACTTGAGAGAGTGCATCATTACAGTTTTTGAATGCACGCGCATTATCTGCTGACTTGAAAACATTTGTTGATCTACCATGAAGTGGCAGATTCTGAGTTTTTTGAGTATATGGAATATATTAAATGAACAGACAACTTTTTCTGAACTATTTTATGTCACTGAAATACGTTGCCAGTAGTAACTGTTTTTCAACTTCAATCTCTACAGAAACTCTGTCCAGAGATCTATCATTACAAAACCATCTCATTCATATGTAAAAGAGAAAGGTCGTTGCTCTACATCAATTTCCTCATAGAACAACCTGAACTGTCTTGAATTAAGGACATTTGATTTAATGTGGTTGATAATTTTAATATCTTGCAAAATATTGTTATATTGATGTGACATTTTTTGTTTCACCCACATTTCTCTATGGATGGAAAAATGCATGGTCTCACATTGAGAGGTGATCTCTGTCCTGAGTAGGAAATCAACAAATCAGTCCAGTCATGGCAAAAGTTCCAGCCTTGAATGTACCAAAATATAATATATGATATAGTTTCCTTGGTATATAATAATTCACTTATTGGAATAATGCTGCAGCTGTGGTATTATTTGAGTTCACATAATTTATCTTTATACATATATTCCTAAAAATAATATATTGAATGAAAACATTGTTCTTATGTTATCAACACTAGTAGACTTGCCAAATGGATTAAATAATACAATGACTCAATAGTCCTAAGACGTGTGCCTCAACATTTGCTATTTCATCCACTTAACTAGTGGTGATGTCGGCCAAAAGTAGGACAGTGTCATTTTTTAATTGCAGTGTCTTTTAAAGTTCATGACAAATATCTTTACTAGTGAACAGGATCAACTTTTCTCCAATAATAAAGATCTTCTTAGAGTTAACAATCCAGTCAGTTAATAATAATGACAACTTTGGTACAGACATATTTGTTAAAGTGTCTATTAAATGAATGTGTTTATTAAGAATGGTATCTATCAGTAATTGATTCTTTTATTTGTGTTTACATTTGTCATTGTTTTGAAAAGCTCAGTGATTTTCATTTCTTTGGTATTTTTATTTTTTGCCTCATTGAGTTTATTGGTACATTTTAGGTATACAATACAGTTATATTCATTATTGGGATCTTGTATCTTTATGTGACAGGTCTTGGTTCTCATTTCTTCCCCTTGTCCCTGCCCTCCCTTCCACAGTTCTCCCCTCCCCATTTACAAAAATATTATTTCCAGTTTTTCCTTTTATCATAATATTTTCCTTTCCCTTATTAACTTTCCCCTATCCTTCCCATTTCCCTATGCCTTTAGCTCTTTTCTTCCTATTTCACATTGTCAATTATCTGATTAGGATCTTATGTACTATTATTGTTTTGCACACCACAGAAACTATTAGGTATTTACACATGTGTGACTTATTTATTTCACTTAGGAGTATATCCTCAATATGAATCCATTTTCCTATGAATGAATCTAATTTCTCATTCTTTATGGCTGAGTAGTATTTCATTTTATAGGAAAACCACATCTTCTTTAGCCAGTCTCCAACTGATGGGCAAATGGGCTGTTTCCAAGTTTTAGCTATTACAAACTGTGCCACTATAAATGTAGGTGCACATATATCATTGTGATATGATTCTTTTAATTATTTTGGAAAGATAGCCAGCAGAGGGGTGACTGGGTCAAATGGAACCTGTGGTCTCAGCACTTTGAGGTATCTCCATATTGATTTCCACAGTGGTTGCACCAGTATGCACTCCCACCAACAATTGTGAAGGGTTCCTTTCTCCCCACAACCCTGCAAACATTTGCTATTGTTTGATTTCTTCATAGCAGCCATTCCTTGTGGGGTGAGGTGAAATCTCAGTGCTGTTTTCATCTGCATCTCTCAAATGACCAGTGATATGGAGCATTTTTTCATATGTTTATTTGCTGCTTTTACTTCTTTGAATCAGATTTTTAATACATAATCTTAAAATGGTAAGCTATTTGATTGGAAGTCAGTGTTCTATTCCTTCCTGCTTTTACTTCTTTGTCTGAGAAATGTCTGTTCATTTCAGATGCCCATTTTGGGATCGGGTCCTTATATTTGGGGACACTGACTGTTTTGAGTTCTTTATATATTCTATATAACAGTCCTTTGTCTGAGGAGCAGCTAGTAAATTTTTTTCAACATTGTAGGTTGTCTCTTAGTTCTGTTGATGGTTTCTTTTGCAGTGCAGAAGCTTTTTAATAAGATAATATCCAGGTGTTGATTCTTTCTGCTAGTTCCCATGCTACTGAGGATTTGTTCATAAAGTCTGTTCCTATGTCAGTGTCTTCAAGAGCTCTGCCTAACTTATCTTCCACTAAGTTTAGTGTTTTTGTTTTAATATTTAGATCTTTAATACACTTGGATTTTAATTTAGTGCATGGTGAAATACAATGGTATAGCATTAATCCTTGGCAAGTTGAGATCCAGTTTTTCCAACACCATTTATTAAAGAGGCTATCTTTCCTCCTGTGGGGATGGTCAGCTCCTTTGTCAAAGATAACATAGCTGAGTATATTGGGAGTTGTTTTTGCATCTTCCAATCTGTTTCATTGATCTTCAGGTCTGTTTCTTTGCCAGTACCATGCTGTTTCTATCACAGTGGCTTTGCAATATAGTTTCAAATTGGGAACTGTTATACCCACTGCCATGTCTCTGTTGCCTAGGATGGCTTTTGCTATTCTAGGTCTCTTATGGTTCCAAACGAATTCTGGGATTCTTTTTTCTAGTTCTGTGAAATATAGTGTTGGAATTTCAATTGTCATTGCATTGAATCTGTATAGCAGTTTTCGTAATATGTCCATTTTTGCTATGTTGATTCTTCCTACCCAGGAGCAGGGGATATCTTTCCATTTTCATATATCCTCTTGGATCTCTTTTTTCAGAGTGCTGTAGGTTTCAGTGTAGAGGTCTTTTGCTTCTTTTGTTAGGTTGATTCCTAGATACTTCATTTTCTTTTTTTGATGCTTTTGTGAAAGGAATCATTTCCCTAATTTCTCTCTCGGTGAGTCTGTTATTTGTGTACAAGAAGGCTATTGATATTTGGGTGTTGGCCTTGTATCCAGCTATTCTGCTGAAAGTGTCAATGAAGTCTAGTAGTCTTTTGGTGTAGTTTTTGGGGTCTTCAATGTAGAGTATCAACTTGTCAGCAAATAGTGACAGTTTAACTTCTTCCTTTCCTATCTTTATTGCTTTAATTTCTTTCTGTTGTGTTATTACTATGGCTAATATTTCCAGAACTATATTGAAGAAAAGTGGTGATAGTGTGCACCCTTGTCTTGTTCCTGATTTTAACATGAAGATTTTTCAGTTTTTCATCATTTAATATAATATTGGCTGTTGGTTTTTCATAGATAGCCTTTATTAAGTTGAGATATAGACCATCTATTCCAATTTTTGCAGTGTTTTTTATCATGAATTGGTGTTGAATTTTGTCAAATGCTTTCTCTGCATCTATCGAGAGGATCATATGTTTTTTTCCTTGACTTTGTTAATATAGTGCATTAAGCCCAACAGATCAAATCAAATAGGCAAGGCAAGATACTAAAAGGAGAGGGGAAAAATTATAAAGAGTCAAAAAAAGGTCAATAACATGACAAGATAAGTCAGTATATATCAGTTAGAAGCATCAATGCCAATGGCCTCTACTCACCAATCAAGAGAAATAGACTGGCAGAATAGAGTAAGAAGCAAAATCCAACAATATGTTGCATACAAGAAACACACCTAATGCAAAAAGAAGCCCATAGACTGAAAGTGAAGGATGGAAAACAATTCTCCATGCAACAGGAGCCCAGAAAAAAGCAGGGGTAGCAATATTATTCACAGACAAAGTAAATTTCAATCCAAAACTGAGTAAAAGAGACAAAGAAGGCCACTACATCCTTGTAAAGGGAACAATTCAAGAGGAAGAGATGATAATCATAAATATATATGCACCAAATATTAATGCCCTCAACTATATAAAACAAATATTAAGTAACATGAAAAACCAAAGAAGCACTAATACAATTGTAGTGGGGGATCTAAATACCACACTATCACAAATAGATCATCTAGGCAAAAATCAACAATGAAATATTAGAACTGAAGCAAGCTTTTGGAAGTATGGGCTTGATAGATGTCTATAGAGTGTTCCAACCCACAAAATCAGACTATACATTTTTTTCAGCTACACATGGATCATTCTGCAAGATAGACCACATACTAGCACACAGAACAGGTTTGAATAAATTCAAAAGAATCAAAGTTATTCCCTGTGTATTATCAGATCATAGTGCAATCAAGCTGAGATCAGTAGCATAAGAAACCGTAGGAACTTCACAAACACATGGAAATTGAACAACTCTCTCCTCAACAATCAATGGATTACAGAGGAAATTAAAGAAGACATCAGACAGTTTTTAAAAATAAATGAAAATGCCAATACAATATATAGGAATCTATGGGACGCAGTGAAAGCAGATCTACGTGGAAAATTCATAGCACAGAATGCCCACACTAGGAAAACAGAGCGAGCTCAAATAAACAACCTAATGATGAATCTTTGACTCCTAGAAAAACAAGAGCAAAAAAAAACCCAAAGCTCAAAAAATAGAGGAAATTATAAAAATTAGAGCAGAAATCAATGCAATGGAAACTAAGAAAATGATACAAAAGAATAAATGAATCTAAGAGTTGGTTTTTTGAAAGAATAAATAAAATTGATAAACTCTTAGCTAACTTTATCTAAAAAAAGGAAAGAAAATGCTCAGATCCATGCAATTAGGAATGAAAAAGGTGAAGTCACAACAGATCCAACAGAAGTAGTCAATACCTACTTTGAAAACCTCTAGTCTAATGAAATGGAAAACACAGAAGAAATGGACAGATTTCTACATACTTATGAATTACCAAAGTTGAATGAAGAAGATGCAAAAATTCTAAACACCTCAATTACAATCAGTGAATTTGAAAACATAATTAAAATTTTACCAATAAAGAAAAGCCCAGGTCCTGATGTATTCACTGCTGAATTTTACATTTACAGAAGAACTACTGCCACTACTCTTTAAACTTATCAATGAAATTGAAAGGGAAACAATACTTCCAAATTCATTCCTGGAAGCAAGTGTTACTTTGAGTCCCAAACCAGGGAAAGAGCCCACTAAAAAAGAGAACTACAGGCCAATTTCCTTAAGGAATATAGATCCAAAAATCCTTAATAAGATACTAGCAAACAAAATACAGAGGATCATCAAGAAGATCATACATCCTGACCAAGTCAGATTTATTCCAGGGATTCAAGGATGGTTCAACATATGTAAGTCAATAAATGTAATACACTATATTAACAAAGTCAGTGATTTTCTTTTAATGTGTGGTGGCTTGCCTCCATTTGACAAGTGGTTTTGAAAGTTTCATGGCTCTGTTGCATGGCTAGTCACCACATATGCAGCCTTGGTAAATGTGAATCACCTGTGGCAATAAAGCTGTAGTTTAAAGAGGACTGTTGTTGCTTTTCTTATAATGAATCTTTTTTGTTGTTGTTGTTTACAATCTTAGACTCTTCTGCTGTCTGAACTTTAGATCCTTCTTTTCAAAGATGATATGAAGTGATTTTGTGTTTTTATATGGATTTTCTGTGGTTAGCTACTGGGTTTAACCAACTAACAAAATCCTATGTTCACATGGGAAAGAGACAGAGATGGAAGTGATATTTAAACTAATGGATGGTCCATGAGTGAACAAAATTAAGTGTTGCATTCTGACTTAAAGCCTACTACCAAATTCGCTTTAATTCTTATTTAACACTCACTAGTAACATTTTGATATATTTGCAAGCTTTTGATTTATTATTATCTCTTTGCATTAAACTTTGCTTAGGATTCAGTTCTACTTCAGCTTTTTAAGTGTTAAATTCTCATAATATATGCCTCCTGTGCACAGTTCACAGTTGGGTCCCTGTCCTTATAAGAATCTAGTGTTGCCACATATCTGACAGAAAGTGGAGATCAGGTCATAATGAGAATGAATACCTTTACAATAACCTTGAGATAGAAATGGACTTCTTCATCACAATTCAAATGTTAATACATACAGGAAAAGATTGATAAGTTCAATCATGTTAAAATGTAACAAACAAATCTGTTCATCAAAGACACTTCAGGATTAAAATCAAGACAAAATCTATGAAAATATTCACAGTACACACAATATACAATTCATTATTAGTCTGAACACTGAAACAAGTTCAATATATCAGCGAGATAAATTTGGTCAACTGACCAGACATATGCAAAGTGAACATTACCATAAATTTTTTACATAAAAGAAAACATAATAGCCTATAAAATACAAAATATATTAGTAATCTAATTAGTAATCGATGTAATGCAATTTAAGCAAGGTCAGATAATTTAAAGTTGCATTTTTGGCAATAATTTTAAAATCTAATAATGTAAAGTTCTAAAAACCATGAAGGAATTTATATTTTCATGACCTCCTATGGAATAATCAACTTCCACATGAACAAGGACATGATTTCTGCGCAGGAGCCTGTGCTATAGCTAACAAGGCAATAAACAAATGGCTTCCCCTGGCTCTGACCCCTCCCACACCTAAAACATGTTGGGTCCCACTCTGACTTATTGGTCATTCTTTCTTCCCTTGATCTTTGTTCTCAGTAGGGTTTCTGTGACCCCTGCATCCCACCATATGTAAATAAGGTAAATCCTAGTGTGCCTATTTATCCAAATGTATTAGCTGAATTTATCTACCTCAACCAATGAACTAATGTTCTTTTGCCGCTGTACCCTCACCCTGCTTTTTTCCAAATCTATATAAACTCTATTCACCCCCCAGAGGGGGCTGATTACTTTTTGGAGAAATCCCCAATCAGTCTGCTAGTGAAATAAACCTGCCTCCAACTTCCAAGGAGTGTGTTCAGTTTTTGGCCTGATTCTTTTATACCACCTAGAGCTGCAACACCGTGAGTTATATTTGCTACAATATATGGGATATAAATGTTCATGAAATATCAAAACAAAATGACATTTAGGAATGAGTTTGACTGGATGCTTCTTTGCCAGATGTACACTAAGATCAAGAGCAAAATGCCGAAGTGAAATTTTTGCAGTTTCTTCAGAAAGGAAGTACTTCCACAGCTGTCCTACAGGAGAACATTGTGACTGAAAAGATCAACATTCCAAAGAGTCAAAGTACTTTGCATCAGAACAATTAAAGTATGGGTCTGAAGGAATCTCAGAAATCAGCAAGACTCTACTTTTTCAGGCTCAAGGGTACAAAATTGTAAGTATCATTTGGCAAGAGAACCCCTGCGACTGATGTTCCAGAAGGAAACCTCAAAATGTAATTTCACAGTATTTATTTCACGGTGCTCAGCCTCATAGGCACCCTGAGACATCTACAGCCATGATACAATGAGAATTGGCTACTGCTCAATCTGGTGGGAAACCTTGGCATCGTCTACATGGTCCTGGTTTTATACATATGTAGAATACAAAAGTTATGGTTTCCTAGATGCTTCTATTCAGATTTAAAAGGAAGGTGGTGGGGGAAAACAATTTGTTCTTGATAGGGCAGTTTGTGATGATTGAGAGTAAAGTCAAGAATTCAATGGAGACTCCAGGAATTTAAAGATGCTAAGAATGTGGAATGTGTGTTAAGGAAATATGGGACTGTATGTGAAAGCAGCCCAAGAGACAGGTCACATGGATTATAACAAGCAAGGGAATAGGAATGGCACTACATCTTTGTAGCATATACCTTGCCTCAACTTGTCCGATGTCCTGCATACCAAGCTACCTGATTTTATGTGTATATGCTGGGTTTTGAAATTGCTTTTGTCCAATTTACTTCTGTCACCCTGTTTCTCCCTTTTGGAATAGAAATGTTTAACATGTGCAACTGTATGTTGCAAGAATTTAACTTTCTTTCTTTCTTTCTTTTTTTATACAATTCATGGCTTGGCAGGCAGGAAGCAGCAAAGTAGCCACATCAAGCCTCCCAAACAATAATTAAATGTTTGTCTTCAGGATCAGATGAAGTCTTGTATTTGGACTTTTCATCAAAGCTAGAAGTGTCAGGGATGTGATAACTCTAAGAAATAGACAAATTCATTTTGCACAATGAGATTGGCATGACTCTTTCGGGTGCTAAGTGCTGAATGTTTCATACAGATGATGCATAAAGTCTCACACATTCAGAAGTGTGATTTTTGGAAAGAGATTGGATCCTAAAAGCACAATATTCATTGGTGGATTAGCCAAATGATGATTTCATAGCTGAATGTTCTGTTAGCAAGTACAGCCTGCTGGGAAGAGGCTGGTTACTGATGGTATGATCTACAAGGATATATTTCTTCTCTTTGTTCTTCTGCTGTGTCTTTCCTTCCTGACTGCCATAGGATTATTATAAACAGCTGAATTAGGTACAAATTAATACACAGTCAGAGAGGCTTTGGATCCTTAAAGACATCAGATTTGTAAGTGGTGGAATATCTGAAGAGAATCAGGCTTCAGGATGGGAAAAATAGCAAGGTATTATCTATTTTATCTAGCGGTCTCCCCAAAGCCTTATGTGTTCATAGGTGGAGCTTTTCAGAGGTGGTTGGTTCTAGAGTGTATGACTAGGGATTAAAGGTATGTGATAATTAGTCTACTGGTCTAGCATAATTCTGGGTATGGATAATATGAATGCTAACTCTCTTTTGGGTGGCACAAAGCAATAGGCCTGGATCCTGAGTGGAATAAAAGAGAAAGGGAGGCTTGATGTGGCTACTTTTCTGCTTCCTGCCCTACAAGCCATGAACTATTTCTCATCTGCCATGTCTTCATGCCTTTGAGACTGCTGATGAAAGAGTGAAACCACTACAAACTGTGAGCTAAAATAAACCTTTCCTCATTAAACATGTGGGTATCAGGTATTGTGTCTCTGTAATGAGAAAAGTAGCTAAAAAGATTTTGGTACCAAGAGAGGATTTGTTGCTATGCCACTATCTGGCCAGATAGTTTAGAAGCCTTTACAACTGGCATGTAGGAGGATTTTTGTAAAGGTTTGAAGATGCTGGCTGATACCCCTGGAATGCTGTATGATGAGCATACTGAGATATTCTAGTCATAATTTAGAAGAACAGAATGCCAAAATAAATGCAGCTGTTAAAAACCAGGCCAAATTCAGCTTGTAAATACTAGATTTCAATGAGAGACAAGGATGGCATAGGCTGTTGAACACCAGATAATATGTGTTATGCTTTGGCAGAAAATTTATCAGAATTTTGCTCATGTTTATAGATTACCAGAGACTAAGATTAAGGGCTGTGGGCTAAACAATCTAGAAGAAGAAATTTCAAGGCAGTCTAAATTTGAGGAGGTAGCATGGCTACTCTTTGAGGCTTGTAGGCAGTTCTACTTTGAGAATTAGGAGAATACAGCCAAGCAGAATGATTTTCAAAGTTTTTAGTTTGACCAGAAAGGAAGCACTGGTAAATTTTAGGGCCTTCAAAGGTGGAGCAGAGGAGACTATATTTGTGGAAAGAAACAGGAAAATATTAAAGACAGCCTGAGGGCACAGAAAGAGCCAGTAAGATTCCACCCTTTGGAATCTCAAAATTTCAAAGATGAACGTATGTATTAAGAAGAGGATCCCAGGACACCATGTTCCATGATGACAGCAGTCTGGAATTCATTCCTCTACTTGGAGACCATAGTGCTCAGCAAAAAAGACAAAAGCTTGGCTTATGCTCCAGCTTGCAGCAGATCTTGGCATCATTCACATGGTGGTGGTTTTATGCAAGAGTTGTAGGGTCAGGAAGGCTTCCACCTAGATATCATAAGAAGGCCTGCAAGGCCAGAAAGTGTGGCCTTGTCAGTGCAGTGAAGAGCCCAGAATTTTGGAGAAGCCAGGAGAGTGGATCATCTGAGAAAACATGCACAGAGTGAGCAAAGCCAGCCAAAGAGAGAAACCATGAGGTTTAGAAGCACTGGCCAGGCCATGGGGTGGGGCTTCCCAAGCCTTTCATATTTTGCACAGATTGACCAGTTTGCTGGACATAAAAATAGAGGATTTAATTTTTTTCTTGCTGAATTTGGGTCTTGAATTGGTCCCATTTATTTTTATATCCCTCTGTACTTTTACAATGGGAGTGTTTATCTTACGCAATTGTATAGTGGAAGTGTTTAACTTTTCATTTTTGCAGGGGGTAGCAGCTAAGAGTTTTCCTTAAATTCCAAGGAAGTATTTGGACTTGGACTTTTCAGCAAAGAAAAAATTGTTAGGACTTTGGCCATGCTTAGACATGGATTAAATGCATTTCACATAAAGGGATACGCCCGAACAGTTTGGCAAGATGGTGAGGAATGTTAGGGTTTGTATCTAGATGTCCCCGCAAAGCCGTATGCATTCATTCGTGAGACTTTTGCCGATGACTGGATCTAGGATGTGTGAACAGGGAGGGACTAAAGGTGTATAATAAGTAAATCAGTCCACTGATTGATTTAGCACAGTTCTGGGAGTGGATAATGGGAAGGCCCACCCTGATAGTGGGTGGTACCACCCAACGGGTTTGTACCATGAAAATAACAAATTGGGAAAGGAGGCTCAATATTTCTGCTTCACTGCTTCATCCCCATCATACACTGTTTCTCCCCTGCCCAGCTCCTCTGTTGTACCTCCCTGCTTTGGAGCCAGCTGACTATGGACTGAAGCCTCTACAAATTCTGAGCTAAAATAAATTATTCTTCCTTTAACTTCTGGGGGTCAGGTGTTGTGTCTCAGTAATGAGAATAATAATTAAGGCACAAGGTCTATGAAATAAATAGCAATTTGAGATTATACTGCAATTAGCACTTCCTGTCCATTGGGTCAGATAGGCATCAGACACATACAGGTGTGACCAGAGCATTTGGATCCATACTCTACTCCCTTTGTAGAATGCGTTTGTTTGTACATATATCATTGCTATGTGACTGTTTCTAAATAGGATTAATATTAGGTAACTGACTATACTTGTAATTCTATACATTGTTTGTAATTCAACCACACTGTACCTGTGCTATAATTTTCATATAGAAATTACCACTGATCAAGAGCCTAGTGGCCACCCAGGAGCTATTCTTATTTCCAATAAACTCTTCTCACTTCCTCCTTGGTTCTGTGACTTCCTTCCTCACTGTGAAACCATGAATAACACACATTTGACATCTAACAAGTTATAAATATTTTTCTCTTATCAGGATGATCAGCTTTCTTCTACCATGCTCTTTAATCATGCCATTTTATGCCTTAGAGCCAGCCATCCAAGACTGAAATTATGAGTCAAAATAAACCTCTCCTCATTTAAGTTGTGGGCGTCAAGTTTTTTTTTTTTTGTCCTAATGATGAGAAAGTGACTAAAACATGAGTTTTCAAATCCCATAATAATTTGTTTTTTCTCCATATGTTTCTTGTGCTCCTCCCTTAAATGAATGTCCTTAGCGCACTTCTGCCTGTGCAAGTCAATCCTACTCATTCTCACTGTTTTTGAAAGAATTTTAAATTTCAGTTTAAATATATATATAGTATGCATTTAAGGTATGCAGCTATATATATTGTATAAATTATGCAATATATAATACACACACACACACACACATATATATATATATATATATATGTGTGGCATATATATGTGTGTGTGTGTGTACTCACAAAATACATGTGTGTGTATAAAATGACATAGCTCTTTTTAAAATCTGACTTCATAATCTAGTGGTTCCATGAAAAATTTCCTCAAGTTTCTGCTCCTGTGTTTATCTCAATCATTTCTACACCCATTTTACTTTTTAAAATAAATTTTGTACTATATAAAACTAGTAATTTACTAGTCTTTGTTTGTTGTACAATACTTGACTCAACAAAATAATGCTCCTTTGTGCTTTCTTGGGTATTAGCATTTCTGGCTTTAAAAATGTATTAAATAAATACTGGGTGAAGTATTGAAATTGATTAACAGTCTATCTTACATAGAATATAAGAAAGTATTTGCAGGTATAAGGTATTCAAAATATAAAGGGAACAAAACCCAAAATGTAGTCATGTAGAGCCTCTACTATAATACATTAAGACTTTTTTTTTAACATTGCATAGCATTTTTAGGCAAATGGACATTACAAATTGCCTCAAATTATTTAATTGAATCAACTAAATATATCATCTTCTAAAATTGAGCACACTGAATGTGTGGACTCTGTAACACTGAAGATTAAATAATGGCTCACTTTAAAATTAAAACAGCAACTGACATTTTACTTCATTTCAGTATTCACATTTGCTTGTAAAATGTTTCTCTTCCAAAATTCCTATTCTTCTCAAATTATAGGGTTGTTTTGATGAATGCATAAGAAGACTTTGTAACAAATACATTAATATTTCTACAGTGGCAGTGCTGTATTATTTTCTGCTAGCTGAAAAACCACTGAATTAAAGAAACTATTTCATGGACAAAATAAAATATATCTTTTTGTCTTTCCTAGAACTCTTCATTCAGGCCAGTTGTAAACTTTTGTATTGAGCTGTCACACATTAGAGCCTCATCTCTTCAAGTCTTTCTGAAACCTGTGGAGTTGAATCTCTTTGAATTTGGACATAAAAATTCTTGTTTACTAGCCATGAGAACAATTCTATTGTTTCCAACCATGCTTGCTTTCTCTGGCAGATCTCTTGGTAGATGTAAGGAAAACTGATCAAATATTTGGCTTATAAATATTATTTGGAAACACCACATGGCACAGTATTAGTTGGTATATATTTGCTATGAAAATAAATCAAAGGGAATTTCAGACAAACTTCTTCAGGTTTCCTGCACTTCTTTGTAGATCTACAGCTTATCCAGCTGTTTTATCTTCATTATTCAAATGTTCCTTTTTCACCGAAGGGCTCACATACTAGCTAATGTACTTTAATAAAAAACAGATCTTGAAAGTTAAGTCTAGAAACTAAAAGAGAGGTTTCACATTTTTATACCAAGTGCAAAATTGGTAATTTTGAAGTTATTTCTCAATAAGGAAATATCTAGAAAATAAACATTTGAAATATTGATAGTCAATCTTAGTGAACCTGATTTTGTGTAGAGGATTTCAACATGATTGTCTCCCGTTGTCTATGTCTTTGTAAATGCATGTTTTGTTGGTTTTCCACCTATTCATTCTTATTCTCATTCGCTCTATTCATTCTTATGTAAGGAAAGCATTTTAAGCATTGGAGAGAAATTCTTTAAAAAGTCGTTTAATTCTTTGTAACAATCTTTCATATTGCTTCTATGCAATAATGCCCACAGTTGTATAACTTGTAATTTAATTCATTTCATTATATGTTTTAAATGTACATGGTACCATATGCTTTCATTACCACAAGTAGAACCTTATTGGTTTCAAGAACACATTGAAGATTTATATAGGAATAATGGGGAAAAAAGCACATTTTAGGTAATGTCACAATGTAATTAAACATTAAATAAATAATTTGGTGTCTAAAGTGTCCACTGCATGTTCAGAATACTTTGTTTAAGGTAGGGGATTTTCTTAGAGAGAAAGAGAGACAGATACAGAGAGATACAAAGAAAGAGAGAGAGACAGAGAGACAGAGACTTTAAACTCATAATGTCCTCTCAATATTCTTCTTCCATATAGAATATTGCCAAGAGATGAAATATTTGCTAATCAAAAAAGTGAGTCAATTGATTTATTTCAAGTACAGGGATCTAAATTATATTTCGACTTATCATCATCTTCAACACAACAGTCTAGTTAGTGTAGAATTTATGTAATTTTAGGATGCAGGTATTTTCTCAAATTGAACTTTCCCCAGCTTCCTTTAAAAGCTTATTTGCTGCTTTACACTTACAGAATTAAATTGAAAGAGACAATGCAATTAAGGAATGTTCTGTATTACTATAGGCCACTTAAAAATGACCCAGAGATGTTTCAAACAAGCTGAAGAGCTATTGTACTTGCACTTCATTTCTTTAAGAGCCTGAACTTTGTGTGTGTGTGTGCGAGCGTGTGTGTGTTTAGATTAAAAGTGTGTAATCTAAGTGAGCAGTGGAGAAAAAGGCAGGAGTGAGAAAAACCTGAATATGGTAGAAGGGCAATGGGATTACTTCACTGCTAGTTTTATCAAACATTTTCATTGTAAAATATGCCCTCTCAGGAAGCACTGACAGATGGAGTACAGTAAAACAATCCACTATACCTGTGAATTCTCCATAGTGCCAGCTGGACCAATTTAGAGGCTGTGAAGGAATGCCAGTCATTATTAAAGGAAATCCTCTGAGATCAATAAGCAGCTTGGTTTGCAAATACTTTCCCTGCTGGGGCTCTGATAATGTATTATAAGCTGAACCTGTGACCATCATTCATTAACTCTGGATAGTAGTGGATCATTTTGTGTAATATAGCTCCAACTAATACTGATTATATATTGATTGAATTTCATGAACCTATGAGATTGATATGGAAAGATAAGGGGTGGATATTTACTTGAGGCATTATGTAACTATTCCTTCCTGAAGATTAATGTGTTAGAATTTGTAATGCACTCTGAAGATAAAATTTGCTATATAAATAATAGCAATTATCCCATGGTGTGTACAGCAGCAGCTACTCCATTAGGATGGGGGGGGGAAAGGACTATGATAAGTCAGGGGCTGGGGATTTAGCTCAGTGGTTCTGCTGCCTGCCTTGCAAGCACAAGGGCCCAAGTTCAATCCCCGGTACTTAAAAAGAAAACAAAAAAAAGTCAGATTCTGGCTTTTATGCCAGGCATGCCTCCATGGAACCATCCAATGATGTGAGTGAGTTGCCTTAAAAATGTGTTGAAGTCCAGTAAAGGGCCCAATCAATCCCCGGTACTTAAAAAGAAAACAAAAAAAAGTCAGATTCTGGCTTTTATGCCAGGCATGCCTCCATGGAACCATCCAATGATGTGAGTGAGTTGCCTTAAAAATGTGTTGAAGTCCAGTAAACCATATCTAAATAAAACTTTGATTAAAAGAAAGCAAGAAGTTTTGTATCTTGATAAACTTGAAAGTTTGAGAGCAGTTGAACATTTCAATTTGACCCTGGCCTCAAGCCGGAACATTTGCCTTACCAAACTTTTCTCAAATACTGCTTTTTGCCCAATGTTGAGTTGAACAGGAAAGACTCTTCCAATAGTCCCTGCCTCTCCTAAATCTCAGGCAAGTCCTCTCTTAACCTGAGTACAGTGATGAGTGATAAAAAGAAACCCAGATTTGAGTGACAATTTAATTTAAAATTTGAGTGCAAATTTAATTTTAAATCTAAATGGAAATGTACGTCATCCAAACAGGCAAACTGACTTGTCACTCATTCCATGATTGAACCACCAGAAGGCTAATAGAAGCAAATTTGTGTCACAAGTATGTCTTAATGCTAAAAAGTTCTTGAGGCTTGAAACTCAAATCTCAGGAAGGCTCTATTCTGACATAAATTTTTATAGCAGTTGTGCCTAGAATTTTGATTTCACACAAATTTAGTATATTAGCATATGTTTATCATCTATCACTATATTAACTTCAAAAAATTAAATTTCTACAGTCAAAATATATAAGAGGTAGGAAAGCTGTTGACACTGAATAAATAAACTGCTATAAGAAAGGATACATGGTAAATACAAAGCCATATGTACATATTTTATAAACATTAGGAAGGTTTCCAAACCTGTCAATTACTTCAGGTTGTGTATCTCCAAAAGGATAAAGAAGAAAACACTAGGTATTATTTGGTCTCAAAGGAAAAATATGTGAAGATCTTAGTACAGAATGTGGCCCACTAAGTTGAAGACTTAAGAATATACAATCTCTTATTGTATATTTAAAATGTACCAATAAAATAATTTATATTGTCTTTATAAATTATTTATTACCTTTTTAAATATTTATCATTATCATGAGCTGGTGATGACTTCAACTTCTTACACTATCACTAAGTGATGCTCTGATCAGTATTCAGAAACACTATTCTAGAAGACTACAGTGCCCTAATATATGAAGAAGTTCTACCTAGAATCTGTATTATTAAAGGGCCTCAAAAGGAGAAAAAAATCCAGTGGACAGGGATCCTGCTCTCACCTTGGCCTGCATCCAGCAGACAGCAAGGACCAAGGACCACGTAGAGATCCTGCCTTCACTCCAGCCTGCATCCAACAGCTGACAGTTAGGACTGGTGAATCATGCAAGCACCTCTGCAACATACTCCACCCCAACCCACCCTTATGCTCTTGCACCTCCTGATTGTGCCAGTTCCTGGATCCACTCTGCAGAGGTACAGGTGGTTATAAAAGTCATTTCCCTGAGCTCCAGAAGATAGAATGAAAGTGAACAACTGCAATAAAGGCACATCAGACCTCCATAGTTGGTAAGCTGGAGGGATCACCACCTTCCATCACAACTTTGACTATCTTCAGAGAAAGGGCAGAGGGAACCTGTAGTAGAACCTTGCAGAGGTCAACCCTGCAGGAGGTCAGGGAGCTCAATTTGGGCCTTGCAATTTGGGCCTTTGAATTGAGCATGAATCTCAGGGGTCTGTCATCAGCTAGCTGAGGCTAAATGACTTAGTTCTTCACATTGCTGCCCACATTATCTATTGTGACAGCAGAGATATACCCTGACAGAGGCTCTTCAGATTCTTTTTCTTCTTTCTTTTCCTCATTCTATTCTGCAAATTCTTTATTCTGTCTTCTTTTTCCTGCTCAATCTCTTGCTCCTCCATATTATTCTTCATCTCCCTTTCTGTTCTTGTTCCTGCCCTAATTCCGATTTCTTCTGTTTTGATTTTTCAAAAATACAAATGACTTAAAAAAGCTCTTCACAGAATTAATGACAGAAACCTTCCCAAAACATCAGAGAATAATTTGAGATACAGATAAGTGAGGCATATTGGACTCCAACTAGCCACCATCAAAAAAAAAAAATCTACACTTAGACATGTAATAAAAACCCAACATAAAACAAAATACTACAAGCAGTTAGAGAAAAGTAACAAATTACATGCAAAATAAAGACCATCAGAATCACAGCAGGCTTTTCAACACAAACCCTCAGGTAAAGGAGGTCCTGTAGTAAAGTATTTCAAACCCTAAAAGAAAACAACCTCCAACCTAGTCTGATGTATACTTCAAAAGTCTCTTTCAAAGTGGATGGGGAAATAAGATTCTTCCATGATAAAGAACACCTGAAAAACTTCTTGAATACCAAACCAGCACTCCCAATGAAAGTCACAATACCACAAGGCCCAATAGAGCAAATCAATTAGGCAAGGCCAAAAACTAAAGGCAGAGGGGGAAAAATTTAAAAAGCCAACAACAGGACAATAACATGACAAGATAAGTCAGTACATATCAGTTAGAAACATCAATGTTAATGGCCTCAATTCACCAATCAAGAGAAATAGACTGACAGAATGGATTAAGAAGCACAATCCAACAATATGTTGTAGACAAAGAAGGCCACTACATCCTTGTAACTGGAACAATTCAAGAGGAAGAGGTGACAATCATAAATATATATGCACCAAATATTAATGCCCCAACTATATAAAACAAACATTAAGGAACATGAAAAAGCACTAATACAATTGTAGCAGGAGACATAAATAACCCACTATCACAAATAGATGAATCACCTAGACAAAAAAAATCAACAACAAAATACTAGAACTGAATCAAGCTTTTAAATATATGGACTTAATAGGCATCTATAGAGTGTTTCACCCCACAAAATCAGAATATACTTTCTTTTTGGCTGCACGTGGGTCGTTCTTCAAAATACACCACATACTAGCTCCTAGAACTGGTTTAAATAAATGCAAAGAAATTGAAGTTATCCCATGTATATTATCAGATCATAATGCAATTAAGCTGAAGATCAATGGCTCAAGAAACTATAGGAAATTCACAAACACATGAAAATTGAATACCACTCTTTTGATCAACCAATGGGTCCCAGAGAAAATTAAAGAAGAAATTAGACAGTTTCTTCAATTTAATGATAATGCCAGTACCACATACAGGAATTTCAGGGACACAATGAAAGCAGTTTTACATGGGCAATTCATAGCACTAAATGTCCACACTAGCAAAACAGAGCAAGTGCAAGTAAATAACCTAATGGTGAATTTTAAGGTCCTAAAAAAAGAAGAGCAAGAGAAGCCCAAATCTCAAAAAACAGAGGAAATTATATAGATGAGAGCAGAAATCAATGCAATGGAGGCTGAGAATGATACAAAAAAAATCAATAAATCAAAGAGTTGTTATTTTGAAAGAATAAATAAAATGAATGAAAGCTTATCCAACCTTCTCAAAAAAAAGGGAAAAAAAGGGCTCAGACACATGCAATTAGGAATAAAAAAGGTTAAGTCACAAGAGATCCAGCAAAAATCCAGAGGATCATCAATACCTACTTTAAGAACCTGTACTAAAATAAAATGGAAAATACAGAAAAAAATGGACAGATTTCTATGTACATATGAATTACCAAAGCTGAAAAAAGAAAACATAAAAATTTTAATCACCACAATCACAATCAGTGAAATTAAAAATGAAATTAAAAATTTACCTACAAAAATGTCCAAGTCCTCATGGCATCACTGCTGAATTCTACAAGATATTTAGTGTAGAACTATTGTCACTACTGTAAAAACTTTTGAATGAAATTGAAACTAAAGCAATACTTCCAAATTCATTCCTCGAAGCAAATTTGAATTTGATTCTAAGACCAGGAAAAGACCCAAGCAAAAAAGAGAACTACAGGCCAATCTCCCTAATGAACATAGATGCAAAAAAGATACTGGCAAATAGAATACAGAGGATCATCAAAAGATCATACACTCAGACCAAGTCAAATGTATCCCAGGGATACAAGGATAGTTCAACTATGTAAATCAATAAATGTATACACTGTATTAACAGAGTGAAGGACAAAACCATGTTATCATCTCAATAGATGCAGAAAATCACTTAACAAAATTCAACACCCATTCTGGATTAAAAACCCTGCAGAAAATTGTAATACATGATCTTTATCTCACTTTGATCAAGGCTACCTTAGTAAAACCAACAGACAACATCATACCAAATAGTCAAAAAACTGAAAACCTTCTTGCTAAAATCATGAACAAGGTAAGGATGTCCACTATCACCACTCCAGTTCAATATAGTTTTGGAAGCATTAGCCACAGCAATTAGACAAGAGACAGAAATAAAAGGAATAAAGATAGGAAAGGAAGAAGTTAAACTGTCATTATTTGCTGGCTATATAATACTCTACATAGAATACACAAAAAACTCTGCCAAAAGACCTCTAGAATTAATTGATAGATTCAGTAGAGTAGCTGGATACTAGGTCAACACTCAAAATTCAATAGCCTTCTTGTACACAAGCAACAGGTTCACTGACAGAGAAAAGAGGGAAAAAATTCCATTCACAATAGCATGCAAGAAATGAAATATATAGAAATCAGTGTAATGAAGGAATCAAATACCTCTATATTGAGAACTACAACACTCTGAAAAAATAGATTGAAAAGTGTAGAAGAAGATGGAAAGACATCCCTTGTTCCTGGGTGGAAAAAACCAATACTGTGAAAATGGCCATAATTCCAAAACTGCTATACTGATTCAATGCAATCTCTACTGAAATCCCAACAGTATATTTCACAAAACAAGAGAAAACTATTCAATTGGAACCAGAAGAATTCTAGAATAAGAAAAGCAATTCTAGGCAACAGATACATGACAGGTGGTATCATAATCCCCAACTTGAATCTGTACTAGAAAGCCAATGTACCCATTTTTGTGCTCTATGTGACAAAATTCTCGTTAAGTCTTTTTCCCCAGGTGGTCCTTTATCACTAGATACCTTTTTTGAGTCACATGCTCAGGATCTCACTTCCTAAAACTTCTAGAGTCACCATATTTTAGCTTTCTACCATGTTCTCATGGAAAACAGGAAATCTCATCCTTACAGTTAAGAGCTATGTTCTCCAAATTTGGAGAACATATGCCCTTCCCACGCTCTTCCTTTCTAAATCTAGATAGATCTCCTCCCCATTTTCCATAACACTAATTCAAGTAATTTGGAAACATATGACTAATAGCCTGGAGGGGGGCATATAGTAAAGATCAAACAAATTGCCTGTGAGTCTGAAGAAAAGTTGAAGAATTTTAGACAGACAACAGACTCAACCTTTGCACTTGGAAATTTCCAATGCTTTTTTTTTTAAAGTGTTGATGACTAAGCTTTTATCTTTATCACGTTAAAATATTACAAAACTTTTTATTATCATGATAAATGTGAAGGATAGTTTTTGTTCAGTAATAACATGGAGCGCATAGGGGGCTCCTCTTGGTCTCTAGAGAGTCATAGCTGGCTGCAGGCTTTGGAAAGTTCTAAGGTGAAAAAGAGGCACTAATCCCGCTTGCTTTCTCAGAGACATCTGGTCACACAATTTGATTTTCATAGGGGATGTCCCAGAGATCAATGTCTCCATCCTTCTGCAGGGACACCTTTAAGGACCCTAGACCTAGTCTCCTCTCTCTTCTAATAGGTGACAAGAAGTGTTAAGGGAAACAACTTGTAAATCACATAGACCGCACCTTTAGACTGTCACCATAAGGACTGGAAAAAATCTGACCATGAAAATCTAAAAATAAAGCAAAGAATCTTCTATTGCAAAACACTTTAGCTCCAGTGTGAACAAGGAATTGTTGAGAAATGAGTAAAGAATGAAAGCATAAATTATATAACTATTATTCAGTTAGATCTTTTCTGAAAAGGGCAAGGAAAGTAATCTAAAATCCCTTATGTTAAGTTTTTATGATTCTTTATCAGAAACCATCCCTCTGTAAAGACCCAAGATATATTGTACTTAAAGGAGCCACCAAAGAAGAGATTGATATCGCTGATAATGTTCTCCTAAGATCCACACCTGTGTTTGAGGGGGATGTGGGTCTCCTCCACATGTTTAATCAAAGAAACCACATTTAGTGGTCAACTCAACCTCCTCATTATAATCCTCAGGCCATAAAATAGTTCCAACACTGCTCCAAGTGACTCACAAATTCCATCAGCAGCAAGCTCCCCAGAAAGGCCCAGTTCTCAGGTCCCTCTATATGTGCCTCGGACAGCATTACATAACATAGGCAAAGTGCAGTATTTTATTTTTTTACAATTTCAACTCACAGTTCAACATTCCCCTAAAAAGAGAGTAGGAGGGAAGACTAAAGTCCAAGTTCATTTTTCCATGGCAGACATTGAACAATGCAAAGAACATGTGGGCCAATTTTCAGAAGATCACAGTTTGACCCTTGCTTTGACTTTTCATGCTGAGATGTCTAATTCATCTTGGTCACATGCCATATCTTAAAAGAAAAACAAAGAAGCTTAGCAGAGTTTAGGAGGTATGCAGATAATAACATGCAGCAGAAAGGGAAGGGGTATCAACCAAAAAATTACTTTTTCAGAATAGAGCCAAACTAGGACTATAATATTTGGAAGGTAATAAACATGAAATCCAAAATGATGACTAAAATTTTATGGGAATAAAAAGATGCATTGAGAAATTTGTTAATTATCAAAAGATAAGATGAATTACATAGGGCAAAGAGGATAATCCAGCTGTCTTTATTAGCTGATTATTGGAACATTCCCATAAATATACAAACTTATATCTAAAACCCAAGGAATAATAGGCACAAATGGGACAGCACTTCATCTGTCAAACAGCCCGATTTTCAATGCAAACATCAAAATCTTCAGGTGGGCCCCCACACTCTTCTGATCCAGTTGGTGGACACCTCATTTCTGTGTGCCACAATCAGGACCTAAAGCCAGATAACTGGAAAGGAAAGAGCAGCAGCAAAAAAGCCAAAATTATGGCTATGGTCATTTATGGTATTTTAAGCACAGGCAAGTCATTCAGGGGAAATTCCAGGGTCAGTCAAGGAAAGAATTTCTGCCTTCAGTCCAAAGTAACTGAACACTGGGCATGTGGCCACCCAGTTCCTGCTCCATGTGTCTGTCAGACAGCTGATGTCACTGATTTATGGCACTGGAGAATTATCTATTTCTGCTCCAAGAGCACATGTAGGCTACCCCAAACCCCCAATTATTTCTCTAAAGAAGGGGACTGAATAGGCCTGGGGCAAACTACAATGCCCTTGTCCAGAGTATCTGCATGTCCTGCCAGGAAGCTCAGGGGAATACTCTCCTCTAGTTCCACAGCCTTAATTGAGGTCGAGAGGAGCCCTAATCAGAGCTTCTGTACTCCTTCTTTGACATATCAATTGAAAGGTTAAATGTTCAACCATTGGTTACTTTTAAGTTTTTATTGCTACATTTTACAGTACATAATGACTACATTCACTGTGGGGAATTGTTACATGTACATAATACTTCTCAATTCCTTTTGTTCCTATTCGTACACACCCATTATTTTTTGCCAGCATCAGATTCATTTATTTTTCGAATAGATTCTTATTAGCTTCATCATCATACATACAAATGAACAACCATACTAATTTTAGATGTATGTTTAAAATAATTCAATAACAGTAATAAGTCAATGTATAATTTCAGATATATTTTCTAGGGTGGATTACAATAACTTTTTACTCTATTTCTTCTTATGTATCTTCAATTTTGTATTTTATTTAGATATTGACTTTCTCATATAAGACAAACCATGCAGTATTTAAGTTTGTGTGTCTGACTTACTTCACTTAAATATTATGGTCTCAAGGTGCATCTATTCTTCTACAAATGGCTCAAGTTCGTCATTTTATGTGGCAGATTAGTACTCCATGGTGTATAAATGCCACATTTTCTTTAACCATTCTTTTGCTGATATACATATAATCTGCTTCCAAAATCTGTTTATTGTGAATTGTGCTTCTTCAAACATGTGTATGCATATATCACTGTGGTATGGTACTTTTTAACATTTTGGAGGAAGATACGTAGAAAAGGATAGCTGAGTCAAATGAAACTTCTATTTTTAGAATTTGAGGAAACTGCATTTATTTGCATATTGTATTAACCAGTGTATACATACCCAAATAATAAATTTACTTTTTATTCCTTGCATCCTCAGAAACATTTGTCATTGTTTTCTTGAAAATAGCCATTCTTTCTAGGTTGCCACACATTAACAGCATTGTTAATTTTTCATGTATTTATTGACCATTTGTAATTATTCATTTGAGAAGTGCCTATTGGTTTTATGTATCTACTTTTGACTGGGTCTATAATTTTGAGGATACTATTTTTTATTTTTTACATATTCTAGATATTAGTCATTTGTCTAAGGAGTAAGTGGCAATTTTTTCACCATTTGCAAATTATTTCTACACTTTGCTAGTGGTTCCTTTGCTGTTCAGAAGCTTTTTAATTTCATTTGATCCTATTGTTTGACTATTAGTACTTTTTGTACAATCAGGATTTTATTTGGGAAGCTTTCGCATACACCTATGACTTCAAGGGTTTTACCTATTTTGTCTTCCAGGGGATTGTTTCTGTTCTAATGTATAAATATTCAATATATTTTGATTTTAGTTTAATACATAGTGAGAGACATTAATCTATGTTTCATCTTCAGTATGTGGACTGCCAGTTTCCAGAGAACTATTTATTAAATAATCTATCTTTCTTCCAGGGATAGATTTTGAACCTTTGTGAAAGACAAAATACATAAAGGGGGCCTAGAGGTTTTTGTCTGCATCTTCTCCTCTGTTCCATCGATTCACAATTCCATATTGTGAAAATATCATGCAGGTTTTAGCATATCACTATAGGTTATTATAACTTGAAATTTGGAATAATGATACCCCATGTCTTTTCCTTGTTATCTAGTATTGATTTTGCTATTCTACATCTCTTCTGGTTCTATGTAAATTGTAAGATTTTTTTCTGTGTGTCTTTGAGAAATGCTATAGGTATTTAAAGAGGTATTGCACTAAAGTTGTATAAAATTTTGAAAGTATGACCAGATTGGCTTTATTATTTATATCTATTCAAAGAACAGAGGATATCTTTTCATATTCTGCCATCCTGTTTGATCTTCTTTTTCAGAGTACTGTGGTTTTCAATGCAAAGATCTTTAACCTGTGGCTTTTACTGTAGAGGTCTTTCATTTCCTTGATTAGGTTAATTACTATATATTTCATTTTGTCAATGGTATTATGAAAGGTGTTAGTTCTCTCATGTTATGTTTTACAGTAATACTATTGATTTTTGAGTATTGGCTTCATATCCTGCTATATTCCTGAGTTGGTTATTAAATATGGGGGGGTCTTCTATATAGAGGATCTTGTCATGTACAAATAGTGATAATTTAAATTCTTTCTTTCCTATCCATTTCCCTTTAATTTCTTTAATTTGTCTACTTCCTCTAACTAATATTTGAAGAGTTATATTGATCAGGAATATTGATAGTGGACATTCTTGTCTTTTTTCTGATGTTAGAGTGAATAATTACAGCTTCTCTCCATTGAATATATTAGCCTTGTTTTGTCATAAATGGCTTTTATTAGAATGAGATAAATCAAAATAAAAATAAAAATATGGACTACTAGGTCTATTTTTTCAGGGGGTTTTGATGAAGGGATGTTGGATTATATCAAATGTTCTTTCTGCATGTACTGAAATGATCATGTGATTTTTGTCCTTGCTTTTATTTGTGTGGCATATAACATTTATTAATTTGTATGTGCTAAACATCCAGTGCACCCATGGAACAAATCCTACTTGATCATAATGTACAGTGTTTTTGATGATGGGCTCCAGTCTAAAAATCTAAGGATTTTTTTTATATATGTTCTTCAAAGTGATTGACTTGTAGTTCTTTTTTTTTCTTTTTTGGTTGTCTCTGTGTGTGTGTGTGTGTGTGTGTGTGTGCGTGTGTGTGTGTGTTTTCAGGTTGTAGAATAAGAGTAATGCTTACTTCCAGGAACGCCTTTGTAAGTACAACTTCAATTTTATTTAATTACATAGTTTGAGCTGGGGATTTAGCTCAGTGGTTTTGCAGCTTGCCTTGCCAAAGCAAGATCCTTAGTTTGATTCCTGGTACAAAAAAATAAAAGTGGATAATTACACAGTTTGAGGAATATTGGCATTAGATCTTCTTTAGAGTATGCAATAGTGGATTCATGAGCACCTGGGCTTTTCTGATTTGGTACTTTAAAATTTCTTCATTCTCATTGAGTGATATTGGATATGTCATCACTTTTATATCTTCTTGGCTCAGCATTAAAACTTCATATATGTATATAGATATATATGAATTTATTGATTTCTTTGAAATTTTTTTTTGTTAGAGTACAGGCTTTCAAAATAACTATTGATAATCTCTTGGATTTTGGCACAATTCATTGATTCTGTCTTTTTGATTTCTAATTGCATTTGGATTTTTTCCTTATTTTGGTAAAGTTATCTAAGGATTTGTCTATCTTTTTTAAGCTTCAGAGAACCAACTCTGATTCATTCATTCTATGTTGTGTTGTTTATTTTGTTTCAAATTCATTTCTTTTTGCTCTGATTTTCATGAGTTGTTTCCTTGTACTAGATTTGGGTTTGGATTGTTCTTCTTTCTCTAGGACTTTAAGGATTATCATTTGTTTATTTGTTTGAGATTCCTCAGGTTTGTTTGTTTTACGTGGGAATTCACTGTTATAAACTTCCTTCTTAGGATTGCTTTCACTGTGCTCCATAGGTTCTTGTATGTTGTACTGGATTCATCATTTGAATGTAGAATCTAATTTCTTCTTTAATTTCGCCTATGACTTGAGCGGTAAAGAGAATTTTATTTTATTTCCATGTGTTTGCATACTTTTTGTGGTGTCTTTTGCCATTAATTTCTAGTTTCATTGTACTATGGTCTGATAGTATGAATGGTAAAATTTTCATAACCTTTCATTTACTGAAAGATGCTTTATGGACCAATATGTGTTCTATTTTGAAGAAATTCTCATGTGCTGCTGTGAAGAATGTTTATTCTGTTGTTGGCTAGAATACACTGTAGATGTCTATTAAATCCATTTGTTAGAAGGCTTGGTTAAATTACAATATTTCTTTGTTGGTTTTTTGTCTAGCTGATCTGTCCCTTTGTGACAGTGGGCTATTGTGGTACTTTTTGACAACTGTATTGGTGTTCATCTATTTTTTATATCCTTCAGTTTTTCATTTTTGAAGATGTGTACCAATAATTGGTCCATAGTGTATATTTGTATAATTGCTAACTGTTCCTTTCAAATTGTTCCCTTAACTAATATAGAGTGACCTTCTGTTACTCTTCTGATTTGTCATTTGCATATTATCCACTTATTATTAAATTAGAATAATTGTTACTGTTTTTTCTGTTCCAATTGTATCAATATTGTTTTCTATCTTTGGATTTATAAATTATGATTTAATTTTTTCATTAAATGTTTTTCTTTTGTACCACATATTATTAAGTTTTGCTCTTCATCAATGCTGCCAATCTATGTCTTTTTATTGGGGAATTTAGACCATTCAAATTGAGGAATTTTACTGAAATGTAATGAATTATTTCTTTCATTCCATTATTTTTCTGTTGATGATTCCTCATTTTTCTGCTGTTGTTTAGATACTCATCCCCTCAGGTATCATATGTTTACACTTTTGGATGAATTTACATTGTTGATCTTATTGTCTCTCGAAAATTCTTGAGAATTTGAAATGTTGAATGGTGATCATGGATTTTTTAAGTACTCTTGTCATGGAAATGCCTTATTTCTCCATAAATTTTGGGTAATAGATTTGCTGTATGTATTATCTACAATTTTAGGGCAGTATCCAATGAAATACTTGTGCCTGCTCATGCTGATAAAAAAGGTAGTTAGATCCCAGATCAGTTCTGGATGTTGTCATAGTCATGCATTGGAATTATGGTGAGAGTATCACTTCTGCAAGTTTCAAATCCAGAGTGATTCAACCTTAGCTTAGCCTCTATCTTTAGTTGTGAATCTTTTATCTTGAACTCTTCCAGCTATCTCTTACTGGTTGTGGATCCCTGACAATATCTCTCTCCTGTGGCTGCCTCTCATCCAGGCACTGAGTGAGCATAGCAGTAAGAGAAGCCCCCAACAGGATTTCAACCCGCAGCTCCTCTGTGTCCTAAGTTTAATCAACCTCTCCCTGAAATGGCATCTGGTCCTCATCTCCAGGAGATATGGCAGGTGCTTGTACTGGAATCACTCATCAACTGTTGCTATGAACTGTATCTGCAGGTTCATTTCACTGTTCCATTTCCCTCTGATGGCATCTGGAGTTCCCCACTTTCACTTTGTCTCTGTGGATTTGGTCTTTATTTCTGAGCTAGGAAGTCAAAGAAAAGGGCAGATTGCCTCTACTTTTTCCTGTGTTGTGTCCCACCTCTTCAAATTCTATGTAGGCTCCAATTTTCTCAGCAGGTTTTTCTTGGATCCTTGCGATCCAATTCCTTACTCCTTCCCCAAGTTGTTATTTTTAAGTGTCTTTATTCCAAATCTTGGAGAGGCTAAATTGTGTCTTACCACTTCCCCTTTTTCCATCATTCTCTCAACCATTACCTTCTAATTATCCTATGGTGTCCTAATCCCTAATTAAGAAATAACTTACTCGTGCAACTGAGGCCCATTCTCCTATCTTAACAAAGCCCAAAGCAGATTTTATCTGTTGAGACTATATGAGGCCTCTCTTAACTTACTAGTCAATAGGTCTTTCCTACCACACAGAATAATGGAATACCTGGAAAGAACTTGCAATTAGACCACCCACAACCCACAATGTGGAGTTTAAAGATTTATTAGTCCTAATTGGTACCTTTACAGGTTGGATCAAGAACTTCCATGTCCATTTATAAAAGGCTACTAAGGTAGTCAAGTTCAGAGAAATGATACACCAGGCCCTTAAGAATAATATGGTCCTCCCTTTAAATCTTAAATAATTCACTCCTTCAGAAATGTTGAAAGAGCTAACAATGGAAAAAACGAATTCTGGAAAAAATTTACCAAGTAACTTCTGAATCTGGGCTCTAATTATGGCCTATAACCCTCAAGAAGATATGAAACACAACCAAAATCAGGCCATATGAGTTCTTTTGAAGTCCTATGTGGGAGGTACATTCTTCTGATATAGCAGTGAACCCAAAGGCCAAAAGGTTCTTGAAGTATCTTATTAGTTTCTGTAAAGTACAAAAAGCAATCCATATATATGGAAACAATATTCTACCACCTCTTGTCTCAGAGCAAATATGTAGCGTCCAACATGGAGACCAAGAGCTCATTAAAATTTGGGAAAAAGGGATTCCTGCAGACCAATTAAAACCAGAATGAAAGAGCACCTTTTCAGTGATCATTGCCACACCCACTACCATAAATGTGACAGGGACAGACCACAGGATATACCTTTCTAGGATAAATGTATCTTTCCTTGAACTGTCTGAGGAAAAAATACTACCCAAAATATGAACACTACTCCTGTGATCATCTGGAAGATGTGAGGCTTCACTTTCAAAAAAAGGACTCCAGTGCAGCTCTGGGTACAGTTAAATAGAATCACACATGGCCCCTGATCTACCAGGGCTTTAATTAGAACCTTCATTGGGACTCCTGCTTTTAATTAGATTTATACTGTGTGTTATCTTCCTAGAGCTATGGCTCTCAGGCTCTAGGTAGTTTATGTAATATACCTCTTTATCATGCTTTCCTCTACAGAAGAAGCTTGGAAATAAAACTCCTCACAAAATTTCTCCTAAATTAAAATGAAAAAAATTTATAATTAATAGATCTGTCACATTCCATCGTTTAAAATAGACCGGGAAATATTCTGAACTGCTCCTTCTCATATTTCTTCCCTGCACTTTCAACCTAATAGTAAAATTTGTCCATGTAATTCTTTGAAAGATCCATCTTCAGATGATTATATATACTGAAGCTTATGAGTCTCTTGCAAAATTAACTGTATTCTCCCTTTGAAAAGTCAATTCTTAACAGTTATGCACTACTTTCTCATTGTCTTCTAGCAAGGTCTTTCCTGCCCAGCCAGTCTGTCCCAGCATGCAAAGGTAGTTAGAGAGCTCATGACCACCAATAAGCAGGACTTAGAGCTCCTTTCACCAGGAAGCAGCCATAAAAAAGAGACCTCCATTCTCTAAGCATCCCATAAAGAATTATGGGGATTGTGTTTGTCAGGAGCAAATGAGGTAGAAGATTAGGACTGGGAAATTATCAAAAAATTACATGGAGTCTTTCCATGCCATGAGACACAGGGCATATGTGCAGAGCAGAGGATCCAGGATGACTCTGCAGCACTGGAGCACTGTATATGGAATCAATCAGGAAAGTGTTGTTTCAATTTTTCATTTACATCTGTGAAAATCCAAGTGAATCATTGATAAGACAGTTAAAATCGGACACTGGGCCAAATAAGATTTGACAGATTAACCATCCAGTGCTTTATTTGTGTGAAGGAGAAGCCAATCCAGGGACTCGAGATGTAAAGGTCCCCTTTTCCTTATCCTGATGGCCACTGTGAGTCTGTTCCCTGACTTACCCATTCTCATTCTGAAACACACACTTCTTTCCCACTTTCAATAAGTGTACATCTTGGATAATTTTTCTGTATATTTTAACAAATTCTTTTGTTAGGGACAGCAAGAACCTGAGACAAATGCTCCTGGGACACACCATCTGCTAAGTATACCAAAATATATTTCTGAATATACCCACTTGCACAATTTACACTGCGACTTCCCTACCCCAAGCAACTGTCTGCTGAAATTCTATGCAAACTGGCATTTCTGCATCTACTATTGCTATTCTTCCCACAGCAATCAGAGTTATTTTTGAACAATTATATAAACTTTCCATGGTTTTCTATTGCACTTATAACACAATCCAAAACTAGCTATAGCATAAAATTCCCTGAGATATCTAGCTCCTGCCTAGCTCACTTATTATTTCCTGCCCTATTCTTTTTCACAGTGCTTCAGGAATATTGTTCTTATTAGGTTATTTAAAAGAGCAATGCTCTTTTCCATTCAGAGACTTTAATGTGCTGGGTTTTTTTATTTGTTTGTTTTTTTGTTTTTTTGGCCTGGAAGACTATTCTAGTTATTGATGTGTCTGTTTTCATTTTCTCTTGTGCAGATCTTAGCATATATAATACCTATTTAGAGATATTATCCCCCACTCCCACATCCTTTTTCATTCTGTCTCTTTTTATAACATTCACCACTTCCTGACATTATTTTATTTAATTGTTCAGATTTGTATTTTCCTGTTTTCATATCTCAGAAGGTAAGTTCTATCAAGGGTCCTGTTCACAAGCTTTCTTTAATAGTATACATGTAGCACCTGCTAAGACTTAGAACAGAGATTGAAAAATTCCAGGCATTCAATAAACATTTGTTGAAAGGAAGAATGAATGAATCATACCTATCATGTTAAATTTTTATAAACAGTATAGTTAACACTTAATAACACTATTACCAGCCACTTAGTTTTATTTTCTTAGTATCCTTTGCTCACCAGCAATCAAGTTAAAAGAAATTCATATATTTTGATACAAAAGGGATTTATTCAAAGCTATCTCTGAGGAGATGGTGGGGCTTGTTTGCCTCAAATCATCTCTACTACAGGTGAGAAAGGCTCCTATATGCAGAGGAACAGAGAGGAGGGTTGCACAAAGATTATCTTCATACATACACACAGTATCATTTCCAGCCTTCTTCATCTTGGGAGAGGACTAACACAAAAGATAATGCATAGCATTTTGCTTCCATCTTGCTCACATGCCAGCCTCTAAAACTCAAGTGGCAGCCCTGTGTCAGTCATGCCATTCAGATAGGATCTAAGCTATGTATGCGGGCTCTTAGTGTTAACAAAGCACCTCGAAATAGAGCAGCTCTGACAGGGCCATGGTAGTCTTCTCTTCTAAATGTCAGGACGCTGTTGCAGACACAAGTTCAGAGTCAATGGATGCACACTGAGGCCATACTCTCAAGTGAAATAAATAGCACATGTGTGTAAATACTGAATAGTTTCTCTAGTGTGAAAAACTAAAAGTGTAAATAAGGTTCAAATTGTATAATTAATAATATGAAATAGGAAGAAAAGGTCTAAAGGATCAGGGGAAGTGGGAAGGGTAAGGAAAAGGAAGGAAGGGAAAATATAAAAACATGAGAAAAGCAAAAAATGGAAACAAAGTCTTTTAAATAGGGAAGGGTGGAGAGGGTGAAGGAAGGACAGGGATGGAGGAAAAATAAGAACCAAGATACATCAAGTAAAGATAATGATTCCAATGATGAATGTAACTGTATTGTACACCTGAAATATACCAAAAAAAATGAGAAAAAACACTTAAACACAGGAATAAGATAAATAAATGAAATGTATAAAAAAGATAATTCAGATCTCCATACCTGCATTATCACTTTCAACCACATTCAGCTCATTTTTTTTTCCTTTCATATGAAAAGAAACCTTAGCTCCTAATCTCTTGATGTTAGCATCTACATATTCTGTCACTTCATCTGGGCTGAGGAGAGAAGGGACTGGTGGTATGTGCACACCAGGAGGAAGATTGGGATATTTCTTATCTCCATAATAAATATATTTAACATTTAATGCTTTTTTTTCCACAGTGGTGATTACAATACCTCTATAGCTTTTTCAGTCCTCAATTGTGAAAGCTTTGAAATGTCATATCATATGGCTAGTTGTCTCATACTGGATTTCAGCAGAGCTTCTATCAAAAGTAGCAATACCCTATGCAAAGGACATCCAGATGATTGAGCCTGAAAAAAATATCACTACAAGTTGTAAAGTCAAATTCAGAAGAAAGACAAATGAGGAGAAATCTAACATAACTGCTAGAAGGACCTATTTTGCTTCTAGATGATCATGAATAAGGATCCTCTTTTATGACCTCCGTAAGCAGATGCATTTTGGGCACACAAGTGCCTCTGATGTTCACAACTTTCCTCCCTGTCTCTGATTGTATTTTCTTCTCCTATAAAGGCATTGCCAATTAGCTATCTGTGGTCTCGTCCCTCAGGGTCAAGGTGGCTTTGCCTGGTGACAGTCATTTAGAGAATGTTCCATCTTTTATGGAATGTGATGGACAATTGGAGTCAAAGTTACAATTTTTCTTGCCAAATTTGAACAAAATTATAGTTTTAGAAAGAGTGGCTCTTAGAATGAATTTATCTAGAGTCCACTGTCAAATCCAATCCTATTTTTCAATGAGCAAATTAAAATATTAGTACTTTGACAAGAATTTGTCACCAAAAATTGTAAAGGTTAAAAACAGACAGAAAATTAGTAATAAAGAACATATTAAGTACAGTCTGTACAGTAGAATTGAACTAAAAAATTTAGTGACCAAGTTAATAAAATAAAACTGATATTTCTGTGAAGCAAGCACAGTTCTGCATGAAAGATATATCAAGCTAATACCTGAGTCCCCTCTTTTTTAAAACCAATGTGAATTAACATTTGTGAGAAAGTACAAAATTTACTAATGTCATAACCAAGAATTAGGGTTTAACTAAAACATTTAGGAATTTTTAGATACATATACACAGCTATGAACAATTTTGAATAGAGTGTGCAAAAACTAATGTCTTTTTTGAGCCAGACCGTCTCTTATGGACCACAAGGAACATCATTTTGCCTAGTTATAGGTAACAATTTAACAAAAATCAAATGTTTAAAGCACAGCATAAAAAACATAAATCACAACCAATTACATTACAATAGTACAATTACATTTTGAAAAATATACAATAAATTTTATGTAACTATAATTGTAAAATTTTAAACAGATATGAAAGTAAATATGAAGTATTTAAGACAAGTTTATTAAACATTTAATCCTAAAAAAATCCAGTGGAACAAAAGAAAAATTTATAATGTTTCTTTTTAGTTTCTTGTGAATTTAATGAACAGATCAATATTGTAAGCCTTATTGTTTTACACAAAGATTGCAACATTTTTCCGCGGGTGAGATATTTTTATGAATTTAAAAAATATTCTTAGAACAAACTAATTCTAATGAGAAATGTTTTATGCATAAGATATACTGTTAAGATATATGACCATTTTACAGTAAAACATCCTTTTAGATCACTAAAATAATGTCACTCCATATATGTCATTTTAAAATGTATCTGTGTCTCAAATTGTGTCACATACTCTTAAAAGCACTGTACATCTGGAAAAGAAGACATATATACTTGAATTGGGAAAAGTCCAAAATGTTTGTTTCTGAGGATAAGAAGGCTTTTGTGTAAAAATAAAGCGATTTTAAAATTTAATTTTAATTACTTAATTTAAGCAGAGTAGACTATAAAATCATAGCAGCTTATTTGCTACAGAGAAACAAGCATGCCTTTTTGCATACATTACACCTATTACCATTAGGCCATATAAAGAAACTCATTAACATTCTAAGGAAATCGTAACTATTAACTGTTTACAATAAAATGGTTTTATTCTTTAAACCAACTGTTATTGGAATATTAAATATGTTAAGCTTATGCAAATTATTAACTTCAGAATATTATAAATGGAAGAAAAGATACTACTCTCAGAGTTACACATATACATATATGAATAATCCATGAAATATGCCTTATAGACACAACACATTTATTAATTTCAAGAAAATAATTCATGAATTTACACTTAGCAAATGTTTTTATTATTTTAACTTAGTTATCAATTACTTAGATGTATTACTCATAAATGTACGTGTTTAATAATTATTGCTACAAAGTGCAAAAACTCTGAAAAATACAAGTTAATGTCACAAAACTATTTTTTTGTTGACAAATGTAACTTTCAAAAGTTTTGAAGTTGGGGGACTTCTGGGAGATAGTGGAGTGTTAAGAAGCAATAAATTAGCTTCTCTGAAATTTGGAATCCAGATACTGGAAGATAATATTTTGGGGATGAAAAGAAGCATGGAGGTGAATATCTAGAACCAATGCAGGAGTTGCTTGGAAAATTTGAGCCTACCTAGAAGTTGAAATGGATCAAAATGATTATACACCATGATCAATTAAGATTAATTCCATCGGTGCAGGTTCAGTACACTTGAAGCAATAAATGTAATACAGCACATAAACAGAGGCAAGGATAAAAGTCTTGTGATTATTTCAATGGACACACACACAGAGACAAATTTGATAAAATCCAACATCCATTCATGGCAACATCCTGAAGAAAATACTAAGAGAAAGAATTTATTTTAGATAAAAGCCTTCCAGAACAAGCCAAGAATCAACATCATATTAAAGGGAGAGAAGCTAAAAGCTTTTCACCTAAAATCAGAAATAAATAAAAAAATGTCTGTTATCACTACTTCTGTTCAATATAGTTCTTAAAATATCAGCTAGAAGAATGACATAAGAAAAAGAAGTAAAGAAACCATGACCAGAACTAAAAGACAACCTACAATGTGGGAAAAAAATTACCAGCTACTCCTCAGACAAAGGACTATTATCTACAATATATAAAAAGATGAAAATAAAGTGTTTGTAGATGGGGAGGGGAGGAGGGGGTGAAGGGAGGGCAGGGACAAGGGTAAAAATGAGAATCAAGACTTGTCATGTAGAGGTACAAGATCCCAACAATGAATGTAACTGTACTGTATCCCTAAAATGCACCAATAAAGTCAATTAAAGCTGGAAAAAAAAAACTCAACAAAATTATGTCTCCAAATATAAAGATCCAATTCAAAAACGGGCATCTGAGATGAACAGACATGTCTCAGACAAACAAGTAAAAGCAGCAAGTAAATATATGAAAAAAATGTTCCACCTCACTGGTCATTTGACAGATGCAGATGAAAACAACACTAAGATTCCACCTCACCCCAGAAAGAATGGCTGCTATCAAGAAATCAATGAATAACAAATGTTGACGAGGTTGTGAGGAGAAAGGAACCCTTCTCCATTGTTGGTGGGAGTGCAGACTGGTGCAGCCACTACGGAAATCAATATGGGGATACCTCAAATAACTAGGATTAGAGGTTCGGTTTGACTCAGCCATCCCTCTTCTGGGCATCTTTCTAAAAGAATTAAAAGAATCATATCACAGTGATGTATGCACACCTATGTTTATAGTGGCACAGTTTGTAATAGCTATAACTTGGAAAAAGCCCATGTGCCCATCAGTTGGAGACTGGATAAAAAATGTTGTTTTTCTATAAAATGGAATACTACTTAGCCATAAAGAACAAGAAATTAGACTCATTCATAGGAAAATTGATACATATTGAGGATATACTCCTAAGTGAAATAAATGTCACACAAATGTAAATACTGAATAGTTTCTCTGGTGTGAAAAAACAAAATGTTAAATAAGATCCTAATGATATAATTGACAATGTGAAATAGAAAGAAAAGGGCTAAAGGTGTAGGGGAAGTGGGAAGGGTAGGGTAAAGGTAATAAGGAAAGAGATAAAAAACCATGAACAAATGAAAAAATGGAAATATAATATTTGAAAATAGGGAAGAGAGGAGGGTATGAAGGAGGTAAGGGGAAAAAATGAAAACCAAGGCCTGTCATGTAAAGGTACAAGATCTCAATGATGAATGTAACTGTACTGTATAACTAAAATGTACCAATAAACTCAAAGAGGAAAAAAAAGAAAAAGAAGTAAAAGGCCTAAGGATAGGGAAAAAGGTAAATTATCATGATTTGTTGATGATATGCTAATCTATATAGATGACTCACAGAACACCACCAAAAGACTCAGAACTAATATTGTATTTAGGTAGCACAGGGTATTACAAAGTCAACACTGAAATAAATAGTATACCTGTACATCAATAACAAATTTACTACATGGGAAATTAAGTAAACAATACACTTCATAATTGCATGAATAGAAACAAACCATTTAGGAATTAACTAAAGACATCTACCATGAAAATTGTTGTATTCTGGAAAAGGGGATTGAAAAGGATATCAGAAAGTGGAAAGATATCCACTGTTCCTGGATAAAAAGAATCAATATAGTTAAAAATGGCAATAGTTGTTCAACTATTATATAGATTTAATACAATCTTAATCAATGTGCCAATAACATTTCTTACAGAGCTGGAGAAATAAATCTTAAAATTCATATGGAATCAGAAGAAATCTATAATGGCAAAAGCAATGCTGAGCATCAGAGGCCAGGTATTCTTGGCAACAGAGGCCAGGAAGGGGGCATCTGGATACCAGCCTTTGAGTAATAGTACAAAGTTGCATGATAAAAACAGCATAATATTGTCAAAATACAGAGTTGTGGGTCTGTGGAACAGAAGATGAAGAAACAATTTCAGGCATGCTTATCCAAGTTATTTTTGACAATGGTGCCAAATCTTTATTTTCAGCCTCAGAGACCTCTTGGAGCCACCCCAGTGACAATTACACTGACCACAAATGGACATAAAAAGAATAATGGAAAGGGCTAAAGGTGTGGGAAAGTGGGAAGGGTAGGGGAAAGGTAATAAGGGAAAATAAAAAAAATATGAGAAAATGAAAAAATGGAAATAAAGTGTTTGTAAATGGGGAGGGGTGGAGGGTGTGAAGGGAGGGCAGGGACAAGGGGAAAAAATGAGAACCAAGACCTGTCATGTAAAGGTGCAAGATCACAATGATGAATGTAACTGTACTGTAAACCTAAAATGTACCGATTAATTCGATAAAAATAAAAAAAATTAATAACGGAAACTGAGATCTCAACTTCGGTAAGCTCACCAAGAGGCTTTTCATTTTTTGATTTATTTTCTCTCCCCTTCTTAACATTTCCCTTATATTAGCTATCAGAGAAAGACAGAGAACTGGAGAGTAGTGGAGTCTGATGTATCCCAACTTGTGGGAGGGACAAAAGGAAAACAAGTAGTTTCTGTTTTCCCTGATATATGATCTGTAATTCTTAAATTAAATATCTGGACTTTTCAAACTCTCTTGAGTTCCTTTTATTTGTTAAAGTTCCCTATGTATAAGATCTTTGGGATAATTTTTTTTGTATAGAATCCAGTTGTTGTGTACTATTTCTTTTTCCTGCTTTCCTGATTTGGTGATGCAAATTGTAACAGCTACATTACAAGAACAAGGATGCCTATATTGGCAATGTAAACAAACATGAGCATCTTCTAGGTTGTTCTAATTCTGGAGTAACAGGACATATCAGCCAATTGTAGTTGGTACAGACTCTTATGTAACAGACCAGGGATGCTTTTCCTGGGATGTTCTAGGGGTTAACAGGATGGAGCCACCAACTGGGGTTGTGACCCAAGTAAAATGGGACAAACTGCATTCACAGTAACAATCCAGCACTGGGCAAGCTGCACACACAGCTTGACAATCAGTTGGTCTTGGTTACTGCAGGTTGCACACATGGCCTACCCAAATTTGGGTGCTTCACTGCTATGTGTAATGGGAGTCTGGTTTGTGGTCCCTTCCTGTTGCATGCACGAGGAGCTGAAAGCTGGGATGTGACAAGCAGCTTTGGCTGCGTGACCTTGATAAAAGATTCTGTCTTTTGTTTTTAATTCTTCTTACTCTATTTCCAGACATAGACAAAAGAGATTGTAAAAGCATATAATTGCTTTTATATGTTTATGGATCACTGAATATCTGCACCCCAAATATTATCTTCAGTTTGTATTTTAGAAATTTGTGCTCAACATACATTAAAAGATTTTTTAAAATTTGATTTTTCTCCAAAGGTAAATTTGCAGTACCAGGGATCAAACTTGGGACCTTGAGCTTGGAAGGCAGGTGGAGGCACCACTGAACTAAATACACATCCCTGTCCAGAGCTAAATTTGAAAACAAAAAGACAAGCCCTAAAATGTTCTTCCTTTTGCCTTCTAACTATTAATGGTTAAAGTCTATAGTGTTAACTAACAGAAGGTACTCAGAGTACCTTATGGTATTAAAAGAAATACTGTTACGATTTACATAGGAAAAAGGAGTGCTAATTAATAACCCCTGGGAAAATTGACTACTCAACTTTAGTTATGAACCAGTGATGATGATCCTCTTAGAACTTTCAATGATTCAAACAGATCATGGAAACACAGATGCCATAGCTTTGCCACCATGGTTATAAACTTACAAATATGGAAATGATTATTATCATTCAGCATCAACAGTACATTCAATAGTTCATGTTAATATAGTTTTCATGTATGCTAACTTGCGTGTTTGACTGGCTCTTAAGTGGTTTAATAATTGCTTAAAATAACCTGGTTTCTTTATTTAAAAATTGAGCAACAAATTTATTTATTGCTATTATATAATTTTAGATCTTTTCTGGTGTTCTATAAAAAATTATATTACTTTCCAGGGTATTCAATCTCAAAACATTACAGAATCAGAGCTAATATGCTTTAAGATCATGTAGAACATAAATAAAGGTGTTCAAGTTCAAAATCATAGAGTTTTTATGTTGTGTGATGTTTATGATTTTGCACCTCAAATGTCAGGCATGTATAAAATTTTACCTTCCTTTTAGATGAATAGACACTTATAGACCCCAAACAATATTGTTCACATGGCTTAATGGTGCATTATTAAAATAAGAGTAAAGTTGTATTTAAACTTGGTGACATATTTCCCAACAGTTGGTCAGCCAAACAAGAGGATATATATGTTAAGAAATCAAAATTATTTCTACTCAGAAAATTACAGCACTCTGAAAAAAGAAATTGAAGCAGGTATCAGAAATTGAAAAGACATCCTTTGCTCTTGGGTAGGAAGAATCAACATAGTGAAGATGGCCATACTTCCAAAACTACTATATAGATACAATGCAATCCCAATTGAAATTCCAGCAGCGTTATTCACAAATTTGAGAAAATAATCCAAAAATTCATTTGGAAAAAAAAAGAGACCTAGAATAGCAAAAGAAACTCTAGGAAACAAAGACAAATTAGGGGGTTTCAAAACCCCTGACTTGAAACTATACTACTATGGTAAACTATATACTATGATAAAAACAGCATGATACTGGCAAAAAAAAAAAAAAAAAAAAAAACAAACCTA
>NW_022900951.1:76359302-76378870 GCF_012274545.1 Fukomys damarensis
ACATAGTGAGTTCCAGGTCATTCTCAACTACATAGGGAGACCCTGTCTCAAAAATTAAAAAAAAAAAAAAAAAAAAAAAAAAAAAAAAAAAAAAGCAGACCTGAGAATCAGTGAGACAGAGTAGAAGATGCAGAAACAAGTCCAGACACACTCAGTCACCTTATCTTTGACAAAGGAGCCAAACACCATCACTGGAGGAAAAATAACTTCCTTAATGAATGGTGCTAGGTTTCAACTTGCCAAAGATGAAAACTAGAACTGTATTTCTCACCATGCACAAATTAAAATTGAAATGGATTAAAGATATAAATATTGTAACAGAAACACTAAACCAGCTACATGAGAGGTTAAGTAGAACACTTAAAGAATTTTGTGTGGGAAAATATTTTATGAACAAAACTCAGTTGCCCATGAACTAGCATAAACTATCAACAAGTGGGATTTCTTCTTATTAAAAAGCTTAAGCTCAGGAAGAGAAACAACCAACTCTGTGAAGAGACAATCCACAGTGTGGGAAAACATTTTCACCAGCTGTTCCTCACACAGGGGTCTACTATCTTGACTATTGTAAAAAATCAAACCTTCCAAATTTAAAGACCCAGTCCAAAAGTGGTCATCTGAAATAACAGACATTTCTTAGACAAATAAGTAAAAACAGTAAATAAATATATAAAAAATGTTCAACATCACTGCTCATTTGTGAGAAGCATATGAAAACAGTACTGATTCCACCTCAGCCCAGAAAAAAAAATTGCTACTATCAAGAAATCCACCAATAACAAATGCTAGCAGGGCTGTCAGAAAAAGGAATCATTCTCCACTGTTGATGGGAGTGTAGACTGGTGCATCTGCTGTGGAATACAGTACGAGAAGCCAAGAATTAGAGATCTCATTTGACTCAGCTATTCCTCTGCTGTGTATCGTCCCAAAAGATTTAAAAGAATCATATAACAGTGATATATGTGCACTCATGTTCAGTGCAACAGATTGTAATAGCTAAAATTTGAAAGAGTCCAATTGCCCATCAACTGGAGACTGGATAAGCAAAATTATTATGGTTTATTTTTATTAATTAAAAGAAAAACTACTTAGCTATAAAAATGAGACACTACAGACATTTATAGCTAAATGGATGCATATTGAGGCCATACACTTATGTGAAATAAATAGGACTCATATATATAAATAGCAAATAGTTTCTCTGGTGTGAGATACTGAATATGTAAACAAGGATCAAAATGTAAAATACATAATGTGAACTAGGAAGAAAAGGTCTACAGTGGAAAAGGAAGTGGTGGGGGTAGGGGCAAGGAAAGAAGGGAAAGTAATAACTATGAAAAAGGAAAAAATGAAATAAAGTCTTTGTAAATAGGAAAGGGTGGAGAGGTTGAAGAAAGGGCAGGAAATGGGGAAAAATAAGAACCAAGATATATCACATAAGGGTAAAATTCCCAATGATGAATGTTATCATATTGTACACCTAAAATGTACCAATATAATTAATGAATAAAAAGAAAGAATATTCATCAAAATTTTAATTTTAGAAGTACAATGTATGGTATTATTTGTGTAAAATAACAAGCTTTTTTCTCTATTATAAAAAATAAAAATATATAACAAACGTTAATTGCTTCACATTGGTTTTTTTGAGTCATATAAAATAATAGTTAAGATGAGTACTTAAGTAACTATAAAAAGATTATGTCTGATAAATGATCATTGCAACACATTGATTATAAATCTCTAAAATTAATTTAAATATTAACTTCTAAATGTTTATAAAAAGCAAATATATTTGGTTTATGAAATGTATTTTCATAAATTATTTATATATAAAAGTTTAAAATGGCTTCAAGTTGAGTAAGTTTTATCATTAAAATATTTAATTTTTCCCTTTTCTCTTAATTTTCTTTTACTTTCCCCTACCCATCCTAATTCCCCTACACCTTTACACCTGTTCTTTCTATTACACATTATCAATTACATATTTGATCCTTATTTACACTTTCAGTTCATTACACTAGAGAAACTATATGATATTTACACATTTTTGTCTTATTGATTTTACTCAAGAGAATGCCCTTAATGTGCATCCACTTAGCTATAAATGTCTCTAGTTTCTTGTTTTCTATGGCTGAGGAGTACTCCATTTTATAGAAAAACCACATCTTCATTATTCAGTCTCCAGTTGATGGGCATTTCATTTGTTTCCAAGTTCTAGCTATTATGAATTGTGCTACTATATACATGGATGCACATATATCACTGTGATATGATTTTTTAATTCTTTTGGAAAGATACCCAGCAGAGGGATAGCTGGGTCAAATGGATCCTCTAACGCTAGTTCTTTGAGGTATCTCCACATTGATTACCACAGTGGTTGCAGCAGTGTGCACTCCCACCAACAATGAAGAAAGGTTCCTTTCTCCCCACAACCCTGCCAGCATTTGTTATTGGTTGATTTCTTGACAGCAGCCATTCTTTCTGGGATGAGGTGGAATTTCAGTGTTGTTTTCTTCTGCATCTCTCGAATGCCCAGTGATGTTAAACAATTTTCATGTTTCTTTGCTTTTTCTTACTTCTTTGTCTGAGAAACGTCTTTTAATTTCAGATGCCCATTTTTGAATTGTGTCTCTACATTTGGGGGGGTTGATTTTTTGAGTTCTTTATATATTCTAGATAGTAGACTTTTAAATGAGAAACAGCTGGTAAAATGTTTTTCCCACATTGTAGGTTGTCTCTTAGCTGTTTTTGGTTTGTCTTGCAGTGCAGGAGATTTTTAAAAATATGAAGTCCCACTTGTTTCTTTGTGCTAGTTCCTGTGCTAATGAAGATTTGTTCATAAAGTCTTTTCCTATGCCAATGTCTTCAAGAGTTGTAATTAACTTATTTTATAGCAATTTTAGTTTTTCTGTTCTAATATTTAGATCTTTAATGCATTTTGACTGTAGCTTAGTGCATGGTGAAAGATGGGGGTATAGTTTTAATCTTTGGCAAGTTGAAATCTAGTTTTTCCAACACCATTTTTTTAAAAGAGGCGATCTTTCTTCCAGTTAGGGTGTTTGGCTGCTTTGTCAAAGATGAGCTAGCTGAGCATATCTGGAGTTGTTTCTTCACCTTCTAATCTATTCCACTAATCCATGGGTCTGTTTCTTTGCCAGTATCATGCTGTTTTTATCACAGAGGATTGCTAGTACAGTTTCAAGTTGGGAATTGTGATATCCCCTGCCAAGGCTCTGTTGCCTAGAATGGCTTTTGCTATTCTAGGTCTCTTCTGTTTCCAAATGAATTTTTGTATTGTCTTCTCTAGTTCTGTTAAAAATACTGTTGAGATATCAAAAGGAACTGCATTGAATCTGCATAGCAGTTTTGGAAGTATGGTCATTTTCACTATATTCTTTCTACCAAGGAGCAAGGGATGCCTTTCCATTTTCTTATATCCTATATGATCTATTTATTCACAGTGTTATAGTTCTCAATGTAGAGACCTTCGCTTCCTTCATAACATTGAATTGTAGATATTTCATTTTTTATGCTATTTTGATAGGGCTTCTTTCTGTAATTTCTCAATGAGTCTATTATTTGTGGACAAGAACGTTATTGATTTTTGAGTGTTCACATTGTATCCCAATAATCTACTAAAACTATCAATTAAGTCTAGAAGTCTTTTGGTGGAGTTTTTTGGGTCTTCTATGCAAAGTATCATATAGACAGCAAATAATGACAATTTAAATTATTCCTTTCCTATCGTTATTTATTTTATTTATTTCTCTTGTATAATTGCTTTGGCTAATGTATCCAAAACTACATTTAACAGGAGTGGTGATAGAGGACATCCTTGTCTTGTTCCTGATTTAATGTGAAGGTTTTCAGTTTTTGACTATTTGGTGTGATGTTGACTGTTGATTTTGCATAGTTTACCTTTATCAAGTTGAGAACCAGACCATCTATTCCAATTTTCTGCAGAGTTTTTATCCTGAGTGGGTGTTGAATTTTGTTTAATGCTTTTTATGCTTCTATTGAGATGATCATATGGATCTTGTCATTGACTGTGTTAATATAGTTCATTACAATTTTTGATGTACATATATTGAAGCTTCCTTGCATCCCTGGAATTAATATGAGTTGTTCAAGGTGTATGATCTTGATGACCTTCTGTATTCTGTTTCCCAGTATTTATTGCAGATTTTTGCATTGATATTCATTAGGGAGATTGTCCTATAATTCTCTTTCCTGGTTGGGTCTTTCCCAGGTTTTGGAATCAAAGTAACACTTCCTACTAGGAAAGAAATCACAAGTACTGCTTCACTTTCAATTTCACTAAAAAAATTTAAAAAGTAGTTGCAATAGTTCTCTAAATGTTTTGTAGAATTATGCAATGAAGCCATCAGACATGGGCTTTTCTTTCTTGATATTTTTTTTCATTTTAAAGTATATTTTATTTTGTCATGTTTTGGGTAAAAACATAAAGCATATCAAAAATTGCACTTATAACATAGAAACACAAACGTAAGGCATTTTATTATTAAATAGAACTCATCCATCATTTTTATGAGAGCTTAGTTTGTTCTGGAGATCTATTATAGAGCATAGTGCCTATAGGTGATAATATTGAATTGTATATTTAATATTTTCTAAGAGAGTAGATCTTATGTTGTGTTTCTACTCCCACATATCCACACACAAAACAAAAACATGTTCAATAGAAATTTTTTGCTGATAATTTTGCTTCAGAAGCACGCCTATTTTAAAATTGTATTTTCTTTATGAAAAATATGTTTAAAGTTTTTTACACAATGATTTTTAAATTATTATTTCAAACAGCTTGATTGGTACATGACATATAAAATATATACACTTAATGTATAAGTTTGATTAGGAGTAAATATATATTCATAAAACCATGACCACTATATAACCTACAAATATGTTCAACACACATCAAATTTCTTCCCTATTATTATTATCATTATTGTCTTTATAAATTTTTAATTACATTTACAATTTCACTGATTGTAATTGGGGTGGTTAGAATTTTTATATCTTCTTAGCTCAAACTTGGTAATTCATATGTATCTAGAAATCATTGCATTTCTTCTGTATCTTCCATTTTATTAGAATACAGATTCTCAAAGTAGGTATTGATTCTTCTCTGCAATTCTGCTGGATCTGCTGTGACTTCAAGTTTTTCATTCCTAATTGCATGGATGAGCCTTTTCTATCATTTTCTGATAAGGTTGGCTAAGGGGTTATCTGTTGCATTTATTCTTTCGAAATAACAACTCTTTGATTCATTGATTTTTCATATCATTCTCTTAGTCTCCATGGCATTGATTTCTGCTCTGATCTTTATATTTTTCTCCCTTGTATGAGCTTTGAGTTCATCTTGCTCTTCTTTTTCTATAAGTTTAAGATTCAGTATTAGGTTTATTTGAGCTTGCTGTGTTTTCCTAGTGTAGGAACACAATGCTGTAAATTTCTGTTGTAGAATTGCTTTCATTGTGTCCCATGGATTGCTTTATGTTGTACTGGCATTATCATTTATTTGTAAAACCTATCTACTTTCCTTTTTAATTTCCTTTGTGACCCACTTTTTGTTCAGGAGAGTGTTATTCAATTTCAATGTGTTTGTGAAGTTCTTACAGTTTTTTTTTGCTATTGATATCCAGTTCAATTGCACTATGTTCTGATACTATACACGGGATACATTCCATTCCTTTGCATTTACTTAAACTTGTTATATGAACTCATACATGGTCTATTTTAGATAGTGACCTATGTGCAGCCAAAAAAATCATACTCTGATTTTGTGGGGTGGAACATTCTGTAAACATCAATTAAGTCCATTTGTTCAAAACCTTGGTTCAATTCTTAAATTTCATTGTTGATTTTTTTGTCTAGATGATCTGTCTATTTGTGACAGTGGTGTATTGAGTACCCTATTATAATTGTATTAGTGCTTCTGGGTTTTTCATGTCCTTTAGTATTTGTATTGAATACTTGGGGCATTAGAATTAAGTGCATATATATTTATGGTTGTCATCTCTTCCTTTTGGATTATTCACTTTATAAGGATGTGGTGACCTTCTTTGTCTTTCTTAGTTAGTTTTGGTTTGAAATTTAATTTGTCCGAAAATAAGATAGCTACAGCTGCTTTTTCTGGGTTTGTGTCACATGGAGAACTGTTTTAGACCTTTTTAGTTTCAGTCTATGAATTTCTTTATAAACAAGGTGTGTTTCTTGTATACAGCTTAGTGTTGGATTTTTATTGTAATTCATTCTGGCTATTTTCTTTAATTGGTGAATTGAGGCCATTAACATTGATGGCTATAACCGATATGCATTGACTTATCACCATTACATTACTTTCCTGTTGTTGGCTCTTTTAAATTTTTCCTCCTCTTCCTTTAATTTCTTGCCTTGCCTCATGATTTTCTCTGTTGGGCCTCATGGAGTTATGATCTTCATTGTCTTTTTCTAGGACATTATTTAGAATTGTCTGAAGTGCTGTCTTATTCATGAAGTTTCTCAGGTGTCCTTTGTCATGGAAGTATCTCATTTCTCCATCAATTTTGAAAAAAATTGTGCTTCTGGATACATCAATCTAGCTTGGATGTTAATTTATTTTACAGTTTAAAATACCTCACTCCAGGCCCTCCTTCACTTGAGGGATTTTGTTCAAAAGTCTGCTGTGATTCTGATGGGCTTTCCTTTGCATGTGATTTGTTTCTTTTCTCTAACTGCTTATAGTATTTTGTTCTTCTGTTGGGTTTCTGGGATCTTGATTATTATAGGTCTATGTGCAATTTTTTTATCATATCTAGTTGGAGTCCTACATGCCTCACTTATTTGTTTGTCAAATTCTTTTGATCTGTTTGGGATGTTTTCTGTCATCAATTCTCTATACAGTTTTTTTTTTTTCTGTCACTGGTACTATGTCCTGCGTTTTCGTGGACTCTTATCAGTTTTATATTATTCTTCTTTGGGTCATCTAGGAGCTGTTGCATTGATATCTCACATTCTCTGATTATTTTTAAGGGATTCTTCTTATTTTCATGGTTACTACCTGTCATCCTGGCTTCTATATCTGATATTCTGTCTTCAGATAGGTTGTGTATTATGTATATTATGTGTATTGTTTTAGAGTTTTTCATTTCCTGGATATCTGTTTGAATCTGTTTCATGGATTGCATATTCTTTCCTATGTTGGGCATTCATGGTTTCCATTTCTTTTATATCCTGGGCATTCATGGCTTCTTTCATAGTCCTGAACTCATGTAATTTTTTTATCTGTTTCTTTTCTAGAGTCTCTAGTCATGTCTTTCTTTCTGCTCACCATCTCTGTATTTATCTGGGTATTTTTTCAGTTTTGAATTTTTCTAGGTTCTCATTCATCTGTTTTGTTTCTTCTTGTGTTATCAGTTCAGGGTGTCCACATGGTTATTTTTCTTTCTACCTTATTGCCACCAAAATTTGTTTTTGCTGAACTGGAAGCCTGTGTTTGTGCTTGTGTCTTGCTTTAATGCCTCAGTGATACATTCAGCAACACAATAGTGACAAGCACATATTAGTAAATGACAATTTGTGGTAGTTATTAATCTATACACTTTACATGTGTGAATTAAATCAAAATCAATGCTGGAGCTCAGGTCAATGGCTCTTTAAAAACCCCTGTACCTCTGTGATGTGAATTCTGGAACTGTCTCAACCAGGAGACCAGAGGTGATTTGGGGGTTAGCTATGGGGGTCTGCTGGTGTCCTCATGACTCTTACTCTCACTGGTCTGCTGACAAGGCTTGGGGGCAAGAGTTAAAATTTTAATGTTAAAAAATGTTAAAAATAATTTCCCTAAGTTTAGACCCTTGGCCTAAGGAATTACTGTGGTTGAAAAATCAGCTGTCTGGTTCAATGTATTTCCGCTTTCTCCAGTGATGTGTAGTTTCTCATTTTAATTCAAAGGGTGACCCCAGCAAATCTTATTTAAAATTAAATATATATTTACATATATATTTCTGCATGTATATATTTATGTATATTTATGTATACACACACATATATAGTCTGAAATTAAATATAAGTCTTTTGATGTGTAAATTAATAACATTATTTTAAGGTATTAAAATTCTCTTGATTAAAGTAGATTAAAAAGGAGATAGCTTTTACTTTAGTTAGATAATTACATTTTCTAGTGTTAGTCCTTTGATTACTAAGAATTGATTTTTGATAGTTAAAAATTATGTAAATTTCATGTCAAAAATCACTATATGATTTGTTAAAGTAGTATTATCTTCATTTATAATACACCTATGTATCTGAGTCTAGAAATATATATCCATCTGAAACAAAATACGGTACAAAATTAAGCTCAATGGTTTAACACATGCAAATTTTTATACAATACACATCCTATCTAAAATGTAGATATAGAAAATGCTCAAAAATTTGTAACATTTCTTTAAATTTGTTCTTCCACTTAAAACTTGATTTGAATTTATTGTCTTTGATTAAACAAAAAATTTTATTGTATGAATGATATACAATTATATATTGGATAAACTAAGATAAAATATATTTTGGAACTATGCCATCCAACATATGGGATAGATTTTTACTCAAGGCTATAATCACAAAATTGTGCTGTGATACTGAAGTGTCTGTTACTAAACAAACAACGCAAACCTGTGACATTGTCAAAACAGAATATTGTTTGCACATTTTTCATTTCGTTTTCTTTTTTATTCATTTAGTTTATTAGTATATTTTAGGTACATTATGATTAGATTCAGCATTATGAATATGTACCTGCATACAATATATCACAGTTCTTGTTTTCTCCCCATTCCCATTCTTTACCTTCTCCCACTGCTCCCTAGTTATAAAAGCTTTGTTTTCATTTTTTCTTCTTTTCTCAAATTTTTTTCTTTCCTTTCTTTCATTTGTCCCACCCCACCTCCCTACTTCCTCTTTAGACCTTTTCTTCCTATTTCACATTTTCTATTATACATTTTGTTCCTCACTCACGCTTTCAGTTTTTCACACCAGAGATATTATTTTGTATTTACACATGTGTGTTTGTATGGCCTCAATGTGCATCCATTTAGCTATAAATGTATCTAGTTTATCATTCTTTATGTTTGAGTGATACTTCATTTTATTTAAAGAAGAAAAATCCTTCACTGTGGTCCGACTGGGAGGAGGGCAGTGTAATCTCATTTGCACTGGGTTGACCTCCACCCAGAACAATTCTCCCTCCCTGGACCTCTCCCCTCCTGCCCTTGAGTGTCCTTGCCTCCTAGGCCTCTACTCTCTGATTTTGGGGGTGAGGTGAGAGCAGGCCTGGGGAGGGTGATCACCCCTAGGAGCCCTCAGTTTCTACCAGAATGACAGAAATACTGACCAAAACTGACTCCCAAAAACTGCTACTCCAGCTGAATACCCTGTTAACAGGAGGCTAGACGTCAGCCAAAGGTCAGTTTAAGACTAATTGTGTCTGCACAGGACAATGACCTTAGCATGACTGCAAGACTGAGAGACTTTGAGAAAGATCTTCTTAATCTAATGCAGTTCTTTGGTTTTGATATACAGACATTTTGTGTGAATTACTGAACATCTCTCTAAAATGTAAGTGTGACAGCCAGGAGAAAGGCAAGAAGGGAATAGAATTAATATGTGAAAATAAAAAAATGGAAACAAAGTATTTGTGAATAGGGAGAGATGGAGGGGTGGAAGGGAGGGGAGGAGAGTGGGAAAAATAACAATCAAGATATATTATATAAAGGTATACATCTCCAATGATAAAGGTCATTATATTGTATAAAATTTACCAATAAAATTAATTTAAATATAAAATAATATGAAGTTACAGCCCAAGGACCTTGGATGTGTTGGAATCAGCTGCTTTTATTTGGCTAAAATCAATAGGAGAGGGAAAAAATGTCCAATTTGCAACTTATTGATCCAAATAAGCCAGTATCGGTTCATGTTTTCAGACTTAATGCAAATGGAAAATATTTTATTGGAGAAGATGTGTGGGAAAGTCAAATCTACCACTGCCTTTCAATTTCTATAACTCTATTATTCACTCATTCAAGAGAGCTTGCCATTTGAAAGGAAAAAAAATCTTAAATTTTGAAAGACTAAAAGCTCAGCTTAAGGCATGTCACTGCAGGATCATATTTTCTAAGAGAAAGCCTTCTGTATTGGTCTTATCTATCATTACATTGGAAATACAAACACAGAAGTGTGTAGAGTTAACAGAAGGAGCAGAATGTCTTCAGAAACATACCAAGATAATGTCAGAGATCTGACCTTCTGGCAAGAGCTTCTACCCAAGTGTTTGAATATTCATCAAGCAAGTTTTCCAAACCAAATGTTCAGAAATTGAAGTGGATTATTTCAGAGTTTACTGCACAGTAACTGAAACACAGTTACTATAAAATAACTCACCTTCCAGCAATTCTTGAAATGATTTAATTGGTAAATTTGGTCGTTATTATCTGGATGGAGAAAATTATATAATTTTCTTCTGCAATTGAAGTATTGAAATGTTATCTTTAAAGTAAACCAACTGGACTTGGAACAGCAAAATGGAAAAAACTGGTATCAATAGTCTAGTCACCTAATATTTGCGGGCATTTTCTATATATAAGGTATAATACTCTAAGGGCCTGGTGTGGTGATGCATGCCAGCAATCCTAACACTCAGGAGCCTGAGGCAGGAGGATTTCCATGTTTGAGGTCCCCCTGAGCTGCATAGTGAGTTCAAGTTCAGCCTAAATTACACAGCAAGACTCTTTTTAAAAAAAATTAAAAACACCCTCAGAAATTTCCAATTTCTGATATATGTGTTAAACTTTTCATTAAATTAGCAGCTTAGAAAACAACATCCTCTTTAATAACCTGAATTCTTAAGGTAGTGCTGAAGTAATGCTTTTTTTAATTACACATTTTGCTATATGTAGCCCTAAGCTCTAGCTCATTTAAAGTTATAATAGGGCCAAAAGTTTGATCCATATATGAACTAATTTGAGACTGTTAGCTTATAAACAGAATCATTATGAATTTGAGTATTATACTTAAAGAAAAATAATACAAAGCAGATTATCTCTTTTGGGGTTTTGAAAATATCCAGTGTGTCTAAATATACTGCTATTGCAATTAGAATAATAGAAAGTAATTATGACCGTTGAAAATATAAATTGTCACTGCATATATTCTATATGCTCTCACCATCTAAATTTATTAATTTACAGTAACAGTTTATATTTTCTTCTCAAAACTAAATGTTTATATTTAACACATCTACATATGATTATGAAACAGGTATGAAAAATTTACTTTTAACAGCTAGTAGCATTTAAACTTTTAATAAGTTGGTATATTTGTTCTTTACATAAATAGTATTATTGCAGGAACAGAAAAAACTCTTTAAAGCCTTTATGCACAACCCCGAACTATGGATTCCACAATGTTACAGTGGATTTAAGTTATGAACACTCAAAACATCACAACTAGATTAGTATGATGTTTGCCACCTTTGGAAAACTGCCTAATTAATATAAGGCTACAGTAGGAAAGTTTAGATTTGAATTCATCTGTGAAACTAAAGGCATAAATGTGAAACAATTCAAGCCTGAAAAGGTGAACTTTGGTCTTCATTTCTAACATTAATTTAACTTTCTATTGTGAAACTATATTATATTTAGGTGATATCGAAAATGTTAGCCTACTTAATTTAAATGTTATATTTTAAATTATGAGGTTTACATCAAAACCAACATTTCAAAATGCACTTTTTAAAGGCATTAGAAAGGGTAAATTCTAGATAATGTAATGGTTTCATGGCACCCATAATGCAGTTAATAGATAGTTCAGAGATGAGAATGCTATTGTTATATTGGAATTACATTGAAATTTAAAAACGTTTTGTACTAAGCCAAAATATGGACCTACTAAATTTGGCATATTCATTGAGCTATCTTTAATATTTCTTCTAAAAAAACAGGTGGCAAAAAACCAGGTGGCATTTGTATTGATGATAAAAATTTCTATATAAAATGGACTTCTTCAGTCTATCTAGTTCCACTAAAAATGTTCTATTATATTACATAGTAAGTCACAGTCAATTAACATTCGGAAAACTTGCTGTACCCTAAGTTCTGGTTCGATAAAGCATTCCAGGTTTTACTATGGACTCTTTCCATAAAACTGTCATTGTTTCCAGTTTTTTTTAAGAAATTGAATATACTTTCACAAATTTCCATAATGTGTCTTAAGTAAGGAGGCACCACCATAATTATGAGGTTGCTGAGGTAGTGTTTGGAATTCTCCATGTGAGCTATGAATGTAAGGAGATGTGCATATATTGTTAGTTTTGCAAACAGTGCAATCTAAATCTTGCATCTTTCCAGAATGGATGCAGCCAATTTTGACATCATGTTATAGATAGATAAATATCAAAAATAAAACAAAGAACTCCAGTATATTCTACCTTTAACATTTTGTAAACCATGTACTGTGGAAAACCTTAGCTTTACCACAAGGCTGACATATTTCAATATTTTGAAAACATAAATATTAATTTTGAGTTGGCAGAGGCAACCTAACCAACTACTATTAATTTTGGAACGAAAAGATGCAAATTTTAAAAAAAAGATCATAGAAATGCAACACAAAACAAAACAAAAAACACATAATTTTCTAGTCATCAGTTGATGGGCATTTTGGTTCTTTCCAAGATTTAGCTATAACAAACTGTGTCACTATAAACATGGCTACATATATTGCTGTGATATGATGCTTTAATTCCTGTGGGCAGTTTCCCAGCAGGAGAATAGCGTGGTCAAATGGGACCTTTCATCCTAGTTATTTGAAGAATCTTCATACTGATTTGCACTGTGGTTGCACCAGACTACACCCCTACCAATGGTGCAGAAGAGTTGCTTTTTCCATACAACCCTGCCAGCATTTGTTTTTTTTTTTTTTTTCTAGATAGTAGCCATTCTTTCTGGAGTGAGATGGAGTCGCATTTGAGACAAGGTATCTCTATGTCATTCAGTCTGGGCTTGAAGTCATTGTATAGCTCAGGCTCGCCAAAAACCCACAGTGACCCTCCTGTCCCAACTTCCAAAGTGCTGGGATTACAGACATGTGCCAACATATCTCTCAGGTGAGTATTCTTGATAACTCTACATATATGTATTCTGCATTACAAAGTTTATGCTCACTAGCATTCTAGCTCTCTGAAACCTGGTAGAAATCATATTATCAATTTTGTAGCTACACTATTGTGCATGGGAATTCTTTCATTGCATGACGCATTTGTGTTGAAGGCTAATATTTCATTTACACTTACCTTCTTCAGACTGTTGGAAGATGAGAGTTCATAAAAAACCAACATCTGATATTCACATGTCTCCTTTACATCAGTCAGGGTGAGACTTTAGGTCCTTTACTAGACAGGGACAATGTCCCTAATTATTAATCAGTTACATGATGTCAGACCTTCTGCAATCCATTAAGAATAATGGACCAAAGTCCCAGTCAATGTGGGGGAATAAGGTAGAAAGAAAATAGAAAAAAATAGGTAAATCCATTCAATAGAAATGGATTGAGAGGCAAAATCCAATAATATGTTGTATACAAGAAACACACCTAGTGCAAAACAAAGCCCATAGACTGAAAGTGAAAGGATGGAAAACAGTTCTGCATGCAACAGGAGCCCAGACAAAAGCAGGGGTAGCAATCTTATTCGCAAACAAAGTAAATTTCAAAGCAAAACTGATTAAGAGAGATAAAGAAGGCCACTACATCCTTGTAAAGGGAACAATTCAAGAGGAAGAGATGACAATCATAAATATATAGGCACCAAATATTAATATCGCCAACTGTATAAAACAAATATTAAGTAACATGAAAAACCAAATAAGCAATAATACAATTGTAGTGTGGGACCTAAATACCCCACTATCACAGACAGATCATCTAGGCAAAAAATCAACAATGAAATACTAGAACTGAACCAAGCTTTTTAACATATGTACTTAGTAGACATCTATATAGTGTTCTACCCCACAAAATCAGAATAAATATTCTTTCTGGATGCACATGGGTCATTCTCCAAGACAGACCACATACTAGCTCATAAAACAGGTTTGAATAAATGCAAAGGAATTAAAGTTATATCCTGTATTTTACCAGATCATAGTACAATCAAGCTGGAGATCAACACCATAAGAAACCGTAGGAACTTCACAAATACATATAAATTGAACAACACTCTCCTGAATAATCAATGGGTCACAGAGGAAATTAAAGAAGAAATTAGACAGTTTTTAAAATAAAAGATGATGCCAATACAGTATACAGGAATCTATGGGACACAATGACATCAGTTCTATGTGAAAAATTCATAGCAGTGAAGGCCCACACTAGGAAAACAGAGCGAGCTCAAATAAACAATTTAATGATTAATCTTAGACTCTTAGAAAAAGAAGATCAAGAAAAACTCTAAGCTCATACAAGAGAGGAAATGATAAAGATTTTAGCAGAAAGCAATGCAATGGAAACAAAGAAAATGATACAAAAAATAAATGAATCAAAAAGATGATCTTTTGAAAGAATAAATAAAACTGACAAACCCTTTGCTAACCTTGGCAAAAGGGGAAAGAAAAGTCCATGGAATTAGGAACGAAAAAGTTGAAGTCACAACAAATCTAGCAAAAATCCAGAGGATCGTCAATATCTATTTTGAGAACCTGTACTATAATAACATGGAAAACACAGAAGAAATGGACAGATTTCTAGATACTTATGAATTACCAAAGTTGAATGAAGAAGATAAAAAATTCTAAACAACTCAATTACAATCAGTGAAATTAAAAATGTAATTAAAATTTTAGCAATGAAGAAAAGGCCAGGTCCTGATGTATTCACTGCTAAATTTTGCAACATTTAAAGAAGAACTACTGCTACTACTCTTTAAATTTTTCAATGAAATTGAAAGAGAAAGAATACTTCCAAATTCATTCCTGGAAGCAAGTGTTACTTTGAGTCACAAACCAGGGAAAGAGCCAACTAAAAAAAGAACTACAGGCCAATCTCCTTAAGGAATATAGATGAAAAAATCCTTCCTAAAATACTAGCAAATAAGCCGGGTGTGGTGGTGCATGCCTGTAATCCCAGCCCTTAGGAGGCTGAGGTAGGAGGATCACTGTGAGTTCAAGAAGAGCCTGGGCTATATAGTGAGTTCCAGGTCAGACTCAACTACATAGTGAGACCCTGTCTCAAACAACAACAAAAAAAAAAATGATACTAGCAAACAGAATACAGAGGGTCATTAGGAAAATCATACATCCTGACCAAGTCAGATTTATTCCAGGGATGCAAGGATAGTTCAACTCACGTAAATCAATAAAATATACACTATATTATCAGAGTAAAGGACAAAAAGCATATGATCCTTCCAATAGATGCAGAAAAAGCATTTGACAAAATTCAACATGCATTCATGAAAAGAAGCCCTGCAATAATTGGAATAGATGGTCTATATCTCAACTTAGTAAAGGTACATAAAGACAAATTCATTATTTACCAGCCTTTAAAAGTTTACACTGTTTCTATGATTTTGCTTTTTCAATCAAAATCAATACTTAGTCCTAAATTTGCATATCTGAAGGTTTGTTTCCTGATTGTAGAAAGGTAACAAAATGTAAATCTCAAAGGAGATTGCTTGCTGCACAAAGCTGGGAATGAATTTCTTCAAGCTTTTTCTCCTGCCTTTACTTATTTCAAACAATTCTGATTTAGTGACCTACCAATTTCAAAGACTGTTCCAAATTAAAACGCGCTGCTTGAACTTATATCCCATTTATTTTTGTGAAGTTCTGTATATCTGATTGCCTCAGTGTCTTTTTTACAGTGTACCTTATTTATACAGCACTGTAATTTTTGATGATTGCTATGTACAATACAGAAATGTAGTTTTATGTTCTGCTAGACATTATAGTAGTGCATATAAAATTTATGGAAACAAAAAAGTCATCAAATTGGAGTTTCCTTTGACTATTTTTTTTGTTCTGAACATTGTAATGTACATTCTATACACAATTCCTCATTTACTGACAAATTCATTTAAGACTTAGTTGTAGCTCCATAAATTGGTCATTAAACAAGGAGCTTCTGCATAAGTCTTAATTTAAAGGTTTTGAGTGTAGTCTTAAGACATTTTTCATTGTGTTAAATTTAAATACAGCTGGTAGGAATTTGATACATCCTACCCTAACTCTATTTCTCTAATTAAGGGCTCTAGAATGGAATGAAAGAAACTAGTTTAGGAAAAATACTCCATACTGTTATATGAGAAACATAACTCCCAACCTGCTGGATGACAGATATACTGAGTTTGTGTCCCCCAAAACAGAAGGATTAATTCTGAGGAACAACAGAGTTTAAAAGTAGGTAAGGTTTATTGAGATATAGCTCTTAAGAGACAGTAATGATCCCCAGATTGGGTTGCTACTAAGGCATAATTTACATAGCAAAGTCACAATATGGGTACAACATATGTCAATCTATAACCAATCTATAGGATGCAATTATAGCTGCTTTACTAATATTAGTCCAATAGAAAAGCAGGTCAGGTAGAAAGATATAAGGAAAAGATTCATTTTTGGGAAAGGATGGGACCAGTGTTTACCCACCTGGGTGGCTGATTCCAATCTGGACTTCCTGGACCAGGTTGAGCTTAATATAGTATAATTCCAAGTGACTATTTACCCCTTATGGAGGCATGTAGGTCTGACTATTGCATCTTTATCTTAAAACCTGGTCTTCAGATGTAACTTCAGCCACAATTCTGAAGTCTTTTTTTATTTTTTGCTGACTTCCTTGACAGTTTAATCCCCCTCTAATTGTGTATTCATTTTTATCTAACTTAGCTGCTTATAGCACCCCCAAGAAAAACAAAAAGCCAAGCCATATGTTGACAAATTTATGTGTTGGAGGTTGCAGGAGTTAAAACCAATTTTCAGCAAACAGAAAATTTGACAATTATTTTGAAACAAAATTAGTTTAGAATAAACCAAGGATTGATTGCCAAAGTGAGGATAGATGATGATCTATCCTCAATATGCATCTAATATCATTAGCCAGTAAGTTTCATGAACAGTGACACAAAAGGCTCTAGATTTTACTTGACACTAATCAAGGCAATGGCAAGGAGAACAACTATGGATGTTTTCCTGGCCAAAATTACTTCAAATGATCTTCTTTAGGTCAGTCCCATGAAATCAGAATGGACTGTGAGTTACACAGTTCTAATTGTCTGAAAATAAGGTCACATTTTTTTTTGTTTTTTATTTAAGACAGGGTCTCACTATTAGTTGAGACTGACCTGGAACTCACTATGTAGCCTAGACTGGTCTCGAACTCAAAGCAATCCTCCTGTCCCAGTCTCCCAATGGCTGGGATTAAAGGCGTGCGCCACCATGCCCAGTAAGTTCACATTTTTTAAAATTCAAAAGTAACTAGAACTTTTCTAGGGAGCTACTGAGTAGCACAAGCACTTTTATTTCTGAGCAAATCACAGCAGATCACCTCAAACATATCCCCCAAAATATCTATCCTTTGAAATTTCTTAATTTAAAAGATTTTGTCACTAAATGCTTCAAGACTGTTGAATGTTACATTTGCTCACACAGAAGCCTTAGCATGGCTTGAAACCTCAAATGATTTAAATAATTTTGGAAGGAACTGAAACTCTTCTGCCCATCCTCCATTAAAGGTGGCTATCAAAAGAGGAAGATAAAAAATTCAAATCAATATAAACGAGTACTGTTAACCAACAAAACAAATGACTGGAGTTCATTTCTACATCTAAATTTGTTCTCAACCAGCCAGTGCACTGAAATGACCTGCAATATATCCAAGCTGATCCTGTATATCAAAATGTGAAGGTGCTTGCTTCATTTCAAATGGCACTGTTGACCAATCGATGCCACAAAATAACCTGCGATCTGTCCAAAACAGGCAAAAACAGTGAAGGTTCATACTTCACTCAAATGGAACTCATAAATGACCTATAATTCAAACGGTGGGGACTGTATATGAATGGAGTACACTGTACAGCAGGAAAGTAGCAGATCCCATTGTCTGCCCAAACAATCCTTTTATTTTTATCAACAACTGCATTTATAGTCAGCTGAATACATGAACAGAAAAGTGATTCCTCAGTGCAAACACATCGTTGGCAGCTGCTTTAATGCCCCCGTTGTCCTGACCATGGATTCTGCTAGCTAAGAGAAGTCAGTCTCTTTTCCCACGGGCCTGCTGGGATACATGCCTTTCGGGAGCAGGGACTTACCTCCTGGCTGGGTATGACAAAACTCTAAAAAGACACTAAATTTATACACTACGGTTCATTTGCTCACCACTAAATAATAAAAGAAGGTCATATATTTTGGTTTAAAAAAGAAGGCAGGAAGGCCGGTGGTTTAGCTCAATGGTTCCGCTGCCTGCCTCACAAGGAAAAGGACCCAAGTTCAATCCCCTGCTCCCCCCATAAAACATAAGCAGGAAGGATTTATTCAAAACTAGTTCTGAGGAGATGGCTGGTACTATTTTCCTCAATGACAATCTCCATGGATAGGTGGGTGAGGATTTTTTTTTTATAGTACAGAATAGAAAGGAGGGGAGCATAGAGATACAGTGCAAATCTCCATAACTGCTTTATCACTTTCATCCATCTTCATGTCACTGTCCCTTTTATTGTGGAAAGGAAACAGGGCTCCAAGCCTCCTGGTTTCCTGGTGACAGCATCTGCATATTCTTTTACTTCATCCAGGCTGAAAAGCAGAGGGTGTATTTGTGCTCAGCAGGAGGAATTTTGGAGAAATTGCTTATCTCTCCAAGAGAGAAAATATAACTGGTAATGTTCTATTTTGCAGTGCCAATTAAAATAATATGAAATAATTATGTTACGTTATTGTCCAACTTTTGGCAATAAAGAATCTAAGATTAGAGAGTTAAGAGCATTTTTCAAAACACTGTTAATAAATATGAATACCAGGATTCGGGTACAGGATTTAACTTCATCTCGCTCTAGAGTGTATTTCTCTTCATCTCATGACATACTTCTCCTTATCTCACTTTATAAGGAAATTCTTAACAGGGTTTTAGATTTCAAAAAATCTTTAAAAAGAAAATATATTGGAAAACTTGATCACTACCCCAAAAAACACAATAGCATAGGTAGGAATGATGATGCAAAGCTAATTGAGAAAGAAAGAAAGCAACACAAATAAGTTTAAGGTTCTACTCTTGATGAATCATCTAAAACAGATTGAACACGGAATTTTGACTCATGTGATAATTAACTGGTTGTGTCAAATTTGAGCAAAAATCCCCTACCTGACTTGGATCAGCATAGTTCTGGGTGTGGCTGAAGGGATTTACTGAAGTCAGAATGTCCAACCTGTGTGTGAATGCATCCACTAATGGGCTTGTAGTTTGAATGGCATAAAAGGGAAATGAAGAAGGAAGGATCCATTCTGTTTTTTTTTTTTTTTTTT
>NW_022900951.1:76378993-76390459 GCF_012274545.1 Fukomys damarensis
AAAAAGGGGAAAAAAAGAAGGGTCCCTTTTTATTTTTTTTTTTTTTTTTTTTTTTTTGGAGGAGCTCCAGTTCCAGTTTTCACCTTCAGCTTGGCTGTCATCTCCTGGCTTCCAGCTCAGATAATTTCAGCCTTCCAGAACAGACTACTCAGCCTTCCACTGCAGATATTTCACCTCCCATTGAAGACTATTCAGCCTCCTGATACAGAGTCTCATGACACAATACATGAACTCCAGGCCTGAGATAAGAACTTTTAGATCACCAGTGGACAGACATCCTTTTTGCACTCTTCCAATTCTGATTCTGTGGGTGGCCATGATAAACCTATCTTGTAAATTCTTATAATTTTATATATCTTGCATTAAATGTGTTTCTCTAGTAAGCAATGACTGATAACAGATTTTGTTACCAGGATTGGCTCTGGAGAAACATAATTGAAGAGAAAAAAAAATTAATGGCTGGAGTGTTTTCTGCAGTTGGTTTTCTAATGTAATGAAACCTAAAGATGCCACATTCACTCTTGATAATGTGGGAAATGTTGATAGTCCTTGATGTGAATTGTTTAAAATAATATGCATAGATCCATTTAAGTATCCTAAATCACCACTTGTGATATGTAAGGAATTTAGCAACTCTGTGTATGACACATTTGAATATTTTTGTCAAACTGGAAAGTCCAGCGATTTTGTCAGCTTGCCCTTTAAATTTCTGGACAAATTATTGAAAGAAATTAATGAGCTTAAATCTTGCATAAGAAATCTAACATCTGCGAAGACAAATTGATAAATAAAAAAAGAGCTCAAATTTCCTCCTCCAGACACACATGTTATCTAAAAATTTCTAAGTTTTTCCTGAAAGAGAATCCTTTCTCCTTTAGCCTAAGGGCTGAGATTGCAGAAGCCCAAACACAGGCTTTCATAATTTGATTGCCTGAAATACAGCATAATTTCAATACTCACCCTGGAAGGGTATCTGAAGTATATGTGAGGGCACTTACCTGAAAAAAATTGGGATCCCATAAATTGGGATGGAAATGTTTGAGAGGATCGTTACAAGGTTGAGGATGTTGAGCTCCTAGACTCTAATGAAATTATTTTGCCACACAAAGAGCTCTCCCTACCCATGGTGACAAAGACATTCCCATCCCCTGTGCTGTTGGTCTCTCCTGGCATACCAAAGGAAAGCAATCCTGTGTTGGTGAAGATGGTACTGCTGACACTCAGCACCACACTCAACACCCACATTTGCATGTAGGACTATAACTAGGCTAACATTTCAGAAGGCTTCGAAGTGTGTGGTACACATGAAGAGGTCCACTATTCTCCCAAATAACTTATTGAATTTTTCTCTTACTAGGTGAGGTCTGATGAGAAAGTGTGAGAATGGATTTTGTGGGTGTGGGATAATTGTGGCAAAAACATATATCTGGATCGGGATGGCTTTGTCGAGATAAGCCCATTAAGCAGAGATTCTAAATTGAATGTTGCAGCTTTTGGAGTTAAAAAAAAAGGAAACAATACTTTGTTTGGCTGGTTGGTATGGATAAAATGATGACCCACAGTTTATGAGTTAGAGATGCCTGATATTCCATGTTTTGTTGTTGATGAGTTGATTGAAACACAAAGTGAACTGAGAATGCTGGGGTGGATTTGTCATGCTAAATCTAATCCTCCACACTGGGATGATTCAGGAAATGTACCCATTACTGAAACATTGAGAATCAGATTTGTGAGGGGAATACTGGCATCTGTGAAGAGCCTATCTTTCCCTTCTCTGTGTGCCAGACATTACAGTGGGGACCACAGTTACTCATTTGGAAAATTGGAGGGCAGTGTGTATAATTGGATCCCAGCATTATAGGGGTCAAGTGGAAGCACTTAATTGCCAAGGGCATGAAGAGTATATGAAGACCAATGATAAGAATGATCTGACATGTGCAGATTTATGCTATTGGTTGATTAGCCACAGAATTCTCAAAAGTGAAATAGATGGAAAGCCATCAACATTTTTACTAGATTTATATAATCAGAAAAGTTTGGGACAAATCAATAGAAACCTTCAATCTGTGATAACAGAGAATCATGGTTCCTTATCAGTTCCTGGATTTGAGAATTTACAGACCCACATACCATGGACTGAAGGGGAGGGGAGGCTATTTTGAAGAAGGATCCTGGTGCAGCACAAAAAATTTATATGGTCAATCATTCTTCCATTCTTCTCCAAAGAGACATCAGGCCTTTTACCAGGGTAACTGTACACTGAGGGGAGGGAAAGGATCAGAAATGTCAGAACTTACTGGACCTTGAATCTGAACTAATTCTGAGACCAGGGAATCCAAAATGTCATAGTGTCTCTCATAGCATAAAGGCCTAAGGAGTTCAGATGATCAATAGAGTTTTGACTTACAGTAGGTCTAATAAATTCTCAAATATATCTTATAGTCATTGTCTTTGTTCCAGAATGAATAATTTCAGATCGATATACTTATTACTTGGCAGAATCCTTAAAATTGTAGCTTAACCTGTAATCTGAGAGCTATTATGTTTGGAAGGGCCAAATTGAAGTCATTATAATTGTATTTTCCTAGTAAAATAATAAACCAAAAGTAATACTGCATCCCTAGAGCAATTACAAATATTAGTGCCACTATCCAGGACATGAAGGATACAGGAGTGGTGGTTTCAACATCCTTTTAATTCTCTCATTTGGACTGTGCCAAAACAGATGGGTCTTCAAAAATATTGGCAGATTACCATAAATTTAATGAATTGATGATTCCAATTGCAGCCATTTTAAAAGATGTGGTTTCTTTGCTTGAGAAGAACAACACATCTCTGGGTACTTGATATGCAACTATTGATTTAGCAGATATGTTCTTCTCCATACCTATCCATAATTCCCAACAGAAACGATTTGCATGCCGGGGATTTCGCTCAGTGGTTCGGTGGCCTGCCTTGCAAGTGCAAGGATCCAAGTTCAATCCCCAGTACCAAAGAAAAAAAAAAGGGATCATTTTGCTTTCAGCTGGAAAGGCCAAAAATATACTGGCACTGCCCTGCCTTGGGCTTATATTAATGCTGTAGCCCTGTATCACAATTTAGTTTATAGAGACTTTGATCAACTTTCTCTCCTACAAAGTATCATACTGGTCCATTGCATTTATGATATTATGATGATTGGACCAAGTAAATGTGAGGTAAAATGTACTCTGGATTTTTTAGTAAGGCATTTGTGAGCCAGAGAATGGGAAATAATCCCAAGTAAAATTCCAGGTCTTTCTAGCTCAGTGAAATTTTCCACAGTCCAGTGGTGGGAGATATTTTTAAAGCATATCTTTTAAGGTAAAAATTAAATTGTTGCACTTACATATTCCTCAGTTAAGTGTTTTAATCCAGCCCATTTACAGAATGACTGCAAAAGCTGCTAGTTTTTAGTGGGGCTGAGAACAAGAAAAGGATTTACAGTTTAGCCAGTCTGCTGTGTCAGCTGCTCTTCACTTGGGTCCTATGATCCAGCAGGTCCAATTATCCTTCAAGTGTCAGTGGCACAGAGCAATGTTGTTTGGGATCTTGGCAAGGCCTCCATAGGTGAATTGCAACAGAGGCCTATAGGATTTTGGAACAAGGATATTCCTTCATCTGCATACTACTATATTCACTTTAAAAAACAGCTTTTGGCCTGCTACTGTGCTTTAGTGGAAACTAAAATCTTGAATATGGGACACCAGATTACTAGGTGATCTGAGTTGCCTATCATGACATGGATTTTCTCTGATTCACTGACTCGTAAAGTTTTGGACATGCACAGCAACAGTCTACCACTAAATCAAAATAGTATATACATGATTGAGTCAGAGCAGCTCCAGAGGGCACAAGTAAGTTACATGTTACAAGTTTCCAAGATATCTATGATTGCTAGTCATGCTATATTGCTTTATGTCTCCTAGGATGCACTTATTGGCTCATGGTGTATAAATTATGAACAGCTGTCAAAAAAACAAGCTAGGATCTGTTTACACATGGGTTTGTACATTATGAGGACATCACCCACAAGTGGACAGCTGCAGCATTATAGCTTCTTTCAGGACATCCCTGGAGGGCAGTGGCGAAGGGAAATCTTCACAATGGGCAGAACTTCAGGCAGTATACTTGGTAGTACATTTTGTCTGGAAGGAAAAAATGGCCAGATGTGTGACTGCATATTCATTCATGGTCTGGCTAAATGGTGAGAAACTTGGAAGGAGCACGACTAGAAAGAAGATGCTTGGAGAAGAGATTATGTATAGACATTTCCAGATTGGAAAGGGATATAAAAGTATCTGTGTCTCAAAGTGACCTCAGCAGAGGAGGAATTTAATGATCAAGCTGGTAGGATGACCTGTCCTGTAGATAGCAATCAATCTTTCTCCAGCTACCCTTCTCATTGGCCAATGGGCTCATGAGGGGCATGATGACAGGGATGAAGGTTATGCATGGACTCAGACACATGTAGCCTCAATAAGGCTAATGTGGTTACATGTAGTTCAATAAACCTCAATAGGCTGAATGCCTAATATGCCAGCAGCAGAAATCTCCACTGAGTTGTTATGTGGCACTATTCCTCAGGGTGATTAGAGAGTGTCCTGGTGGCAGGTGAATTATATTGGACTAGTTTCATCATGGAAAGGACGATGCTTTCTCTTGAATGGCATAGACACATCTGGATATGGATTTCCTTGAATGTAGTGCTTCCACCAAAACTACCATTGATGGTCCTATAGAATGCCTTATCCACCAACCTGGATATCCATACAGCTTTTATTCTGAGCAAGGAACATATTTTATAGCCACAGAAGGGAGACAATGTGCTCATGTTCATGGCATTCACTGGAATACCATGCTCCTCACCATCTAGAATCAGCTGAATTTATAGAAAGGTACAATGATATTTTGAAGATGCGTACAAAACCAGCTAGGTAATAAGAGCTTGCATGGCTGGGGCAAGATTCTTCAAAAGTCTGTATAGGTTTTGAGTTAGCATCCATTATATGGTGCTATGTGTTCTATAGCCAGAATTCACATATCAAGGAATACTGGAGTGCAAGTGGAAATTGTATCACTTACCATTACTCCTAGTGACACACTAACAAAATGTTTGCTTCCTGTTCCCACAACCTTAGGTTCTGCTCCCTAGAAGTCTTAATTTCAAAAGGAAGGAAGGCTTGTCCAAAGGAGCACAACAATAATTCCATCAAACTGGAAGCTCAGGCATATCCCTGATCATTTTGGTCTTCTCATGTCTCTGAGTAGACAAGGTGAAAAGGGTGTTACACTGTTGGAAGGGCTGATTGACCCAGACTATCAAAATGGAATTGGACTATTACTTGATAATGGAGTAAAGAAAGAATATACGTGAAGTGCAGGAGATCCTTAGGGTGCCTCATAGTATTATTATGCCCTGTTATTAAGGTCAGTGGGAGACTATAAAAATCCAATACATGCAGGATGAAAAATGACCCAGATCCAGGAATAATCGTACGGTTCACTGAAACAGGAACCATAGACTTGTTGAGGTGCTTGCTGAATGCCTGTGTATACACAAGAAGTACTAGAAGAAAGTAGTTCTAAAAAATAGCTATAACCCCATGATCAGTTACAGAAATGAGGATTATAATTGTGATAGTTCACTACTAATATGCTTCCTATATAATATAATGTTAATAGACAATATTATTAGTTAATTATTGTTAAGCCTGTTATAATTGTTAAGTTATGAAATATGACAATTAATCATCAAAGAAAACTTGCCATCTATTCTACGGTGGAAGTTAGTGCTTTCCTATTTGTATAGATAATAATTCTAACATATTATGCATAATTCTGAACTTTTCTTTGTATCTGGACAATAATTATATTTTAAGAAAATGCGTATGGTTGTCAAGCTGATGAAGGATGGATTGTGATAGTTAACTGATTGTGTCAACTTGAGAAAAAATATACCCAACTTAATTGGATCAGCATAGTTCTGTGTGTGGGTAAAGGGATACGAAGAAAGAAAACCCACTCTGGATATGAGCAGCACCAAGCAACAGGCTTGTCCCCCGAATGGAATAAATGGGAAATAAAGAAGAAATGGCTAATTTTCTTTCTTCAGTGGAGCTGCAGTCATTGTCTTTAATTTGGACATCATCTCCCACCTTCCAGATTTTCAGCCTTCCAGCACAGACTCTTTAGTTTTGCATTGCAGATTCTTCATCCTCCTGATAATGATTTGCAGGAGACACTACAGTGCACAACAGTCCTTCAAGTGGGTCCTTCAGATCTCCAGCACACACAGCAATTTTACAGTCTTCCAATCCTTACTCTGTCTGTGTAGTCACTGGAAGACTATCTTGTAAATTCTTACATACATCCTAAGTATTTCTTACATTAAATCCTTTCTCTAGTCAATACTGACTGATACAACTTGTAAGCAGTGTTCATGAAAGAAAAATACAGAATTGTTATTTGAATTTAAGCACAATATGTGCCAATAGGATGATTTTGCTACCATATGTGTTATGTCCATGAGAAAGAATCTAGATTTTCAATTTTTCAAGCAAAGAATTGCAAAAATACAACCATGGTAAAAGAATAAGCAGGTGCATCTATTGGAATTGACAGTAAAGGTGTGCTCAGGGGGTGTAGATTAATGCCTTCAGAATCAAAAAAAATGGCATGAGAAGGAAAAGAAGTAGTGCTAAACAGGGCAGGGTTGGGAAGAAGCATGGAATAAATCAAGCTTTTGGATGTAAAAGATGTGCACCCAACTCAGGGGTGCCTCTCATGAGATCTCTCAGGATATGTTTGACAGACATTACTGACAGTGTATTGAATCATCTCAGGGGCATCCAGTACACATAACTCTCTCACAATTCACTCTTTTTTCATTATTTTCTTGACATGTTGTCCTTATGTATGAACCTTTAGAAAAGTTTGGGTGGGGAAAATATTGCTGTAGGTCAAGCTATCACACATGTGCTATTGCCTGGGGCTTTAGAGATTCCATGGGTATATGTTATTTTTATTTCTGCTAGGATTATGAAGCAGGACTATTTTTGATACTCTTAGGACTAGGAAAAAGGATTAACCCTGGGGAGTTGCATAAATTCAGGTGGGTGGAGGGTCAGTTTTCCCACAGCCTCATTCATGCTACCTGCACTAATATGGCTACCACAAAACAAAACATAAATGCCCAGAAACAGGCTTTATTACTTCATGTGCAAATTTCATGTACAGCTGTTAGACTTTTCACCATCAGAGAGTCACAGTCAATTATATCCATCAGATTTTATGAGGGAAATAGAAAAATGAGATCTTGAAAAATAGAATGTGTTCAAAAATAAGCAGGATCTGACATAAACTCAAATAAGTAGCAGCTGGCAGCCCTAGCTACATATAGCTTAGATCAGAAAAGGTTTATTAGAAGTGTTAAGTGTCTCCTATGTAAGGACTGATTATTCATTATTTTTCCATAATGTAGAATTCTAATCAATGAGTAGAAGCTAAGAGGAGTCAGATTACACATCAATACAGGGACCAACTTCCTAATAGGTTTTGTTAACAATGAATGTAGTTGACTCATATAGGATAAGATTCTGTTGCTAGAAATTTAACAGTGGTATTTCACAGAAATAATATAGACACATTTCTGCATAACAAATGGAGTAGACTAACCTGGAAATTCCAAAGTCTCGGGCAATAAGTAGACTGTAAAAAATACAGATGGCTGAAAAATGACCAGAAAAATCTCTGAAAAGAAATACAGTAGCGGTTGTCTTCAAACAAGATTCACAAAATCCCACGGGATTTTGGGAAGGCTATCAACAGTTCAAAAGTCCACCTTTGTCTACTAGATTGCTACAGGATGATTAAATCAAATTACTAGATTATGAGCTTTATTGTAAGACTGTATTCTTGTTTTCTTTGCAATGTCTAACAGATAGGCACTCAATGTGTATCTACTATGGATATTAAATATTTACAAATAGAAGATTCAAAATTCTGAAATATATTCGTGTAGCAAAACAGCTTTTCAAATATACCTATGAGGATGAAAGTAAAATGTAGACAAAAGTTTAAGCTTGAAAAATATAAAATGATAATGAAATGTTTGTCACTTTTTGTGATTTAAAGGCAGCTGTCTTAAACTAGAAGGCAATGTTCTTTGTAATTTTTTTTTTGCTAACAGTGAAAAATAAAGTAATGGGATGTCTATTAGATTCCTGGGGTGGCTGCAACAAATTTTCCACAAACATGGTGTCTTTGAAGAAAAGAAATTTATTATCTTAGTTCTGGAGACTAAAAATCATAAATCTTAGTGTCAGTAGACTACAATCTCCCACTGGCTCCAGGAGAGAAAGCTTCCTAGCCGATTCCAGCTTTTACTGGCTCTAGACATTACTTTTTTTGTGGTAGCATAACTATAAATTTCTTTATCTTATAAGAATACTAGTAATTAAATTTAGAGTCTATTCTAAATCTGCAAAAATCTCATGTTAGATCTTTCATGTAAAATGACCTCATTTCCAAAAAAAAAAAAAGCTAATATTCTTCACAGGTATAAGGGAGATATCACTTAAGCTTCAGGTTTATCTTTGAGGAGACTCTATTTAACCCACTAAAAGAGGAAACACTAATATAATCTTTAATAACTACTAGTTTAGTAAGAGTATACGATTAGCAAAGTGATTTCTAAGGCACTTTGAAAGCACCAACCTATTTAATTCTCAAAGCTAGTCTAACTGTAGAGTTCATATTCTTATTTGTTATAAAAATTCTTAACAATTTTTAGCATTGTATTCCAAATAAATGTAACGTTTTTGAGATCTGCATGCCATGGAGTGAACTTAGTGTTTCATATCAATTGCATCACTTAACCCTCACCATAAATTTATGATGCAATTTCTTTTTTTTTATTTTTGCAATTTCTTTTTTTTTTTTTGCAATTTCTTTTTTTTAACAGATTTTCCCCATTGAGTTTATTGCTACTTTTTAAGTACAGTTACAGTATGCTGTACAGTTACATTTATCATTGGGATCTTGTACCTTTACATGACAGATCTTGGTTCTCATTTTTTCCCCTTACCCCTGCCCTCCCCCCATACTCTCCTATTTACGAAGACTTTGTTTCCATTATTTCCCTTTTCTCATGTTTTTTGTTTTCCCTTATTTCCTTTCCCCTACCCTTCCCACTTCCCCTACACCTTTAGCCCGTTTCTTCTTATTTCACATTAGAGAAGTTTTGTTGTGAATGTACGTGTACAATAAACCTTATCTCGTGAGGTTATACAGTAGCTGATCCAAAATCATAAAAGATAGCCTGACAAGAATAAAACACATGAATAGCATGGGCACCTCCTTATTTGTAGGACTACCTTTGATATTCCTGGTGTTTGTGCATAGGCAGTTTTACTATTGCTACTGGAAGTAATAGAGTGCATTCAATTAGTTTCTTAAGATATTTATCCACATTCTTAGCAAACTTCGGTGAAAATTACAATGAAAATTTAGTTACCATGAGGTACTTAGCACCTGGAGGCTTGGATAAGAGAAAAGATCAAGCTAAAGCTTTAAATTTTTGAGCTTTGTCCGTCACTGGAAATTCTCTCAGATTATCAAAGCGATGTCAGAGTAGTACTCAAGTTTAACAAGTTGCAAATGTAGCAATATCTTTGACTTTCGCTGGAAACCTTTCATAATAGCTGCCTAGTGTCAGTTCATATGAGGAACGTATTTGGTGTTCATTAAATACCCAGTTACCCATAAGTGGTAAATTTGAGAAACAAATGCTTTTAAAAAGGTATATTTTATTGAATATTTTCTGCATGTGTCACAAATATCTAAATAATTTTAACCATTTTTTCAGTAGTGGGACTCTAATTCAATACTGTTTTAAACTAATACTAATGTGGAAGAAAAGGGCTAAAGGTGTAGGGGAAGTGGGAAGGGTAGAGGAAAGGAAATAATGGAAAAGAAAAACTATGTGAAAATGAAAAAATGGAAATAAAGTGTTTATAAATAGGGAAGGGTGGAGGGGGTCTTACAAAGGTACTAGATCCCAGTGATGAATGTAACTGTGCTGTATGCTTAAAATGCCTCAATAAACTCAATGGTAAAAAACTGATACTCATGCTATTTACACTAACTCATTAACTTATACTACATTTTTACAAATAGACTTAAAACATCACGAGGCCTTTAAATATACCCTTCTTTGCAATGATCGAACCCAAAATATATACTGTGATTTTCCTTCCTTTCCCTTCTTCCTCATTTGTCTCACTGATGTTATTAGGTTAAAAGGAGGCAGAGCCATAACACAAGAGCTCAGGAGTTTGTCTAGATAGATACTTATGTGAAATAACAATATAGAAAATAAAACCAAGAAATGTTAAACTCCTCTATAGCTTATTTCAAATACTGACAAATTCCTACATGCAAAATAGTGATTTTTGTACATATTTTATGGCACAAAAGTACTGAGATGTTTATTTTCCTGGCTTTATTTTCATCTTTAATTCTCATTTGAAAAATACAATTTACAAAAGCTTTCTTGGAAGAATATGAGAATTATTCTTATTTCAATTTTGCAGGAAAGAAAACAGATATACAGTGAGACAAAACTCCCTTATGTAATTTTGAGAGGAAACATGGAATGAAACTGCCATTAGGGCTGAAAATAACCTTAACAGGATTTGTAGTTTGTGAATTTGTCCTTAAACATTCTGCAGATTCTGGTTTCCTAGTTGATGTCAAGGTTCTTGTATTATGTGCAATAGAAGTGACAGAGAGCATTAAAGTTGCATCTAATTCTTTTTTTTTCCATTGTTTATTGGTACATTTTAGGGATGCAATACAGTTACATTCATCATTAAGATCTTCTTCCTTTACATAATCTATCTTGGTTCTTACTTTTTCCCCATTCCCCTGCCCTCCCTTCACCCACCTTCAACCCTCCCTATTTACAAAGACTTTGTTTATATTTCTCATATTTTTTGTTTTCCTTTCTTTCTTTTCCCCTACTCCTCCCATTTCCCCTACTCCTTTAGACATTTTCTTCCTATTTCATAATATTAATTATATATTTTTATTCTTATTTACACTTTTAGTTTTTCATACAGAGAAACAATTTGATATTTACATCGAATTCTTAATTGCACCTACAACACCACCAAATCTCAAAACCTCCAACAGTAGATAAAGAGACATTAAAATATTTGGAATGTAATTTTTCTAGATTTCAGGGGCTCAAATGTCAGGTGCGGATTATGCATTTCCTACATCTATTTCCATTCTGCCCTGTTCCATGCACCTCTTCCCAAATTCCTATGTATGTTAACTGATATCACAAATGTAGGGGCTGGGGATTTAGCTCAGCGGTTCTGTGGACTGCCTTGCAAGCACAAGGACCCAAGTTCAATCCCCGGTACCAAAAAATAATAATAA
>NW_022900951.1:76390470-76392024 GCF_012274545.1 Fukomys damarensis
ATAAATAAATAAATAAATAAATAAATAAATGTTAAAGAGTTTCAGCAATACTATATTTCTTGATATATGTAGCTTAAGTCTTGGGAAATCCTGACCTATAGCCAGACAGTAGATATGTCAATATTTTATTCATTATTTCAATAAAGGCCTGTAATCTATAATAATAGGTACCATTCAATTGTTTTATGTTAGCTATTTGACTGTACTTTTATGTTTATTCCTTCCAATAATCCTGAAAAATAGGCAGGATGCTGATTAATACACAACAATATTATGTTAGGGATAATATAATAGTTAAAATCAATTTAAATTTCTTTTGATTCGGATTAAATTCCAAATTATGTGATATTATTTTTGTCATATTCATAAATAGCAAGGTTTCTGATTGTGATGTTGGTGGTCTTTTTAAAATTTAATCTACATATTATTTTAACTTGATTTAGTCCCACCAGCAACAAAAAAATAAACTAAGCTTCCCCATAGCACAGGTATTGTTTGGTGTGGATTGTTGGATTAAATTCAATAGTGGGGGAAAAGTTCATGTGAGTTTTTGTTACAGCCACTTAAAATGATCTAATTCCTTTTTCTGGTATAATTTTTCAGTCTCCTATCTCCTTCAAAAGAAGAAATACCAAAAGAGAGTGTTGATGTAACATCAGAGAAAAATGTAAAAGTCCATGGTATTCTCCCCCTGAACCTTTTAATTATTAATTTAAAAGGCAAAACAGTATATGAGCATTCTATTCTCCAATTGTCCACATTTATACTGGATGGAAAATTTTTACCCATTAGGAAACAGTTGCCAAAATATATTCTTTCCTTCAGTTGTAAGTATAATTAACTATGGCAAAGTTGTTTAATTGGTCATTTTTGTGTCTTTATATTGTTAGGATGCTTTAGCCAAAAGCTCATATGCTTCACATTTTTGTCCATTTTATTGTGCACAGGGACAGATTGCCTCATTCTGTCCTGCGTGGCCTCACCTTGCTTGTCCCATCCTCTCTATCAGATTGATTTCAAAGACTTTTAAGTGTACATAAAAATGAAGGCTCTGTTATTTTATAGCATCTAAGTTTCAACTGAATTGTTACTCAGAATATTGCATTGCTGAGCTCTTCTGACATTCACTCTTGCTTTGCCCTTAAGTCATATGACAAACTTTCATGAATTTTAAGGAACATTTCTTCTTTTGATCCCTCAGCCAGGAATACGTCTTACTATGTCAAATTGTAAGCATTTCTCTTCCCAGAAATATTATATAATCAAAGACACACTGCATAATCTAAAAAATATTATCAAGTGGCAATACAAATATTCTTACTGAAGGAATAATAATATTTATTCTGATGCTAACAAAAATCTTGGAAATTGATTTTTACTTATTTATTCCTTTAAAAATTTCATAACTCTTACACATGCCTTAACTTTTACCATGTAGTAAGTTTCCTTTTCTAAAAATTCCTGTATCAGTCAGTGTTCACTACAGGAACATATTTAATGTAAAATATATGATATAAGATACATATAATATAAGATTGTGTGTGTGTATATATA
>NW_022900951.1:76392462-76420916 GCF_012274545.1 Fukomys damarensis
ATAGATATATATATATGGATTTACAAGAAAGGCTTCCAATGGCTGCTTGAAGAGTAAGGTGTAGAAGAATGTAAAAGTGCTATCTGCATGTTGTATAAAAGATCAATTAAAAGTTGTAGCCCTGGAGGTCATTGCATAGCCCCATATGAGCCTGTATTAGGAAGTGGAACGGTCTGTTCTGGAAGGCTGAAGTGTCTTGTCTCTTTTTATTCCACCCATACTAAAGGTGTATCAGTAAGTGTCACCCATACCTCAGGTGGGATCTCCCTGTTCAGTACGTTCATCACTTAAACACACCCAGAACTATGCTAAACCATTCAGCTGAGCATTTCTTACTTAAGATGACAGCATACTAAATGATGACAACTCCACATATACTTAAAATGGAAGAGAGGCTGTTTCTTAATTATGTTTCTCATTGTTAAGGCAAAATAACTGACCCCAAAGTTAAAGGAGGAAAGATTCGTTTATCTCAGTTTGTAGAGGTTTCAGCACATAATTGGCTGGTTCCAAGCAGGGTAGCATGGCAGACAGGCATCACAGAGGGGAAACTGTTCATAGCTTGCAGGAGGTAGTAAGCACAAGGGATGACCACAGCTCTTTATATCACTTATAGCTTATCTACTTTACATAGGGCAAGTAGAACTCACATTCTTAATCCGAGTGCCCTTGATTCTATCATTGCACCATGAATCATTTCCAGCATCACACATTCTAGAAAAACCACTTCTGAAAACCACCTCTGTGCCCAACCTACAAGCACATGAGGCTTTGAGGGGGCATCTAAACAGAAGCTTTAACATTCCACCCCTGGCCCCTCAAAGACAAGTGCATATCCCGATGTGAAAAATGCATTTATACCACCTCCAAGAGTTGCAAAAGTCCTGAAAGTTTCAACATTGCTGAAAAGTCCAAGCGCAAAGTCTCCTTTGAGATTTAGGGTAAACTTTTAGCTGCATGCCTCTATGCAGATGAAAGATGATTAAACACTTCCAATAGGCAATGTCACAAGATAGACATATTCATTCCAATAGTTATACACAGGGAGATAGAAAGGAATGGGAAACAAAACAAGACTAAAATCCAGGAGGACAAACAATAACTAGCACGTTCCACTTCCAGCATTCCCAGGAATCTGTGGCAATCTGTGAATTCCAAACGCCTTGGGTATCTCTGCCTCTATAGCAGTTATGGTGGTTGTATCTTCCATGGCTTCCTTCTTTGGCCAGTTCTGTTCCCTCCCTGTGGTTTGCCTCAGAAAATCCATGTTCTTGGATTCTACAAATTTCTGGGTTCTCCACTAGACCTTAGGCTTCACATTCAGAGCTTCACACACTACTCTCAGGAGCACTGCCCAGCCTCCTCGGCCTTCTTCAAAAATTTGAGTAGAAGCTTTCTTGAGCCCCAACTCTGATATTCCATATTTGCCTAAAACTAGCACTATATAGATGATCCGTAGGTCCACCAACAGCTGAAGCAGTAGTCAGGCTTCCTTCTCTCTTGGCTGTAGGGGTCTAATGCCTATGAGTCAAATCCCAAGAAACAACTTTCCTAGGCCACCATCATTCTGGAAACTGGTGCTCTAGGGCTCTTTTCTCAAAGAAAATTCTTTCCCTTTTGTAATTTTGAGGCTGCAAAGAGTAAAGTCTTGCAGCTTCTTGTGATGTCCTTAGGCCATCTTTTGTCATTTCTTGTTCCATTTTAGCAATCAAGATCTCCTCTGCTATATCTTTTCTGTCCAAAGCTTTACTATAGTTTCCTTTCTGCACAAACTGAAAACATTTTTAATTATTCTGCTGGACTCTTTACTCTCAATTCTCAACATAAATCAGGCTAAAAGGCCCAAACAGTAGCCATGCCACTGCCTCAACATTGGACTGCCTTGAAATTTCTTCTGCCAAGTTAATAAGTCCACTGTCCTTTATCTCAGTCTCAGACAATTTATCAGGACACAAGCAAAAAGCAGACAAATTTCCTGCCAAGGCATAACACACATTGTCTGGAGTCCAACAGCCTATGACATCCTTCTTCACAACATAGATATCCTGAGCCTAGTCATTACTGGCAGCATTCTGTTCTTCTGAGCTTTGACCAGAATCTCCCATCATGTACAGCCTGAGCATTCCAGCTCTATTTTTTGAGCAGTTACCTCCAAACCTTTCCTAACATTTCCCTTTCCCACAAACTATCTGCAAAGACTCCAAAACCATTCTGTATTAGTCACTTTTCTCATTGCTCAGACAAAATACTGAAAACCCAAAGTTAAAGGCAGAAAGACTTATTCATTTCACACTTTTTAGGTTTCACTCCATAATCATCTGGCTTCAATGCAGGGTGGTATTGCAGACAGGATTCACAGAGAAGAAATTCTTTACAGAGGGCAGATAATAGCAATTCAACAAGGATATACTACAGATCTTTGAATCCCTTATATCTTACCCAGGCTACTTAGGATGGGTAGCGCTCACACCCCTCATCCCTGTGCCCTGGATCCTAGCATTCCACCACCAATCAATTCCAGTCACACATTCTAGATCCAGCCACCTCTGAAAAAGCCCCACCTATGACCCCATGAGGCTTTGGGAGGAAAATGTAAACACAAGACGTAACAGGCTAATAACTTGGAAATTGTGCATTTTACTCTGCTTTGGGGCAGCACAACTCAGTTCTAGAAATAGAAACTTTTCCGTTTCCAACAAAGTTAGGCTGCTCCTTGGTAAATGTACTGTGCTGCTTTCTAGAGGCCTCTCTGTATGGTAACAGTGAATACATTACCTGACAAGCAGGTGGAGAACAAAATGTACTCTTCATTTCTAAGAAACACTAATGAAAGAAATGTGAGAATGAGAATTTTGGGGAAGAAAGGCATATTTGAAAATGGTGATGGAAACTCATGAATTTGAAGCAACTTGAGAGAGATTCCTTCAAACTCTGAAATTCATACAATAGTGACGACTAAGTACCGTATACAAGAATCTAGCAAGCGTTCATGACATGACTTTTAAGCCTTCAGTTTACATTTCTCACAGTATTCAGAGGGTCTGTATTTGTCATTTTTGATAAAGGTGTGCATGTGTCAATTTCATGAAGTTAATTTAATAAAAGGGAGAAAAATTGTTTTTATTCATATGAGAATCATAGCTGTAGTGTTAAATAACATGGCCAATGTTTGCATACTTTAATGCTACAGTAAAATCACCTGCTGCACCCTTGCCACAACTCTGAATCCACCATGATCACTAGTTGACTGTAGAATATGTCACTGGGTAACATTTCTATTGCAGTGCCAGGAGGATCAGCAGCAGACTGGGTAGTTATTTGCCATGCAAAGTCAGATTAAAAGGTACTGCAGCGATGCTGGGGCCTTTCTCTTTTCTCAGTGATATTAAATAAAGATGGGATCAGGTCATCTGTGAAGTTGCTGCTCTGAAAGACACACTAGAAAATATCCAAAAAATGATTGACTTATGGATCCTCAACATCTATTTAGTTTAAAAGGAAGCATTTAATAATTGTCTAAACTATGTAGAATGCAAATGTTGAATCAGAAAATTCATGCTATATCGTTGAATGTAGCACAAAGTGACAAGATTTCAGAATAAGCCCATTAAACACAAAATGTAAAAGTTCTTTTTTTCACTCATTGAGTTTATCGGTACATTTTAGGAATACAGTACAGTTACATTCATTATTGGGATCTTGTACCTTTACATGACAGGTCTTGGTTCTCATTTTTCCCCTTGTCCCTGCCCTCCCTTCACCCCCTTAAAATGTAAAAGGTCTTATAACTCCACCTGTAATAAATCTCTGTTGTCTATCAAAAGATTAGTTCTTCCTGGGAAGCACTATAAGCAAATTTTCTTACTGCACATTTGTTCTAGCCAGATTGTTGAATTGAAAGCGCATTATTAACTCTAAGTTATAAGGCAAGTACAAATGAAATAAAAGTAGGATAAAACTATTAGTGTACATTTTCATTGCTAGTCATTTTGATAACAGCATTGTCTATAAATCTCATATATGTTTCACAAGATTCTTATAAAGGAAAGCCTATTGCTCAAATACAAGATTTACCAGAAAAATCTCACTGTACTAGTAGTCTTAAAGATACTGTGTTTAAAGATCAAAGTTTTATCTGCTATCTGAGTAGAGATTGCAGAGAAAATATAATGAATGAGAGGATATACATTGCCAAATGTAGGTTTTTTTAATTTTCTTTTAGTATATACTTTCAAGTTTGTCCTTAGAAATGTGTCTCTTAAAAAAGAAAATATCTGCTATGTAAAAGTGAGAAATAATGATCTTTGATGCCCATTTGATATGAACTCTCAAGAGCTGTATGAAAAGGTACTCATTCACATTTAAAATTGTGATGATAAGGATTATATACATTTTCAATTTTTGGAGTTCTTGATTATAAGGATAAATCAGGCCTTCCTGAAAAGATATGTAGTGCTCTATTCCCATATCTCTCCCCAATACAAAGCAAATTTTGATATTATAAGATTTTCTAAAATTATAAATGTTTTATTATTTCATATACTGACTTTTAGTAAGATTTTCATGTATCAAAAAGCACTTGTATTCAGGGATGCCTTATTTTAAGGGGTGAAATTCAAAGAGATATAAAGAGCTAATAATATTTTTATGTCTCCTAAAGATGTTATAAAGTGCAACTACCCTACAAATAATTTATAAAACATTTACAGCAAATTAATTATGCATCAATGTCTTTTGAAATTTCACTCTTTACAATTTTAGATACATTCAGTTCCTTAAAGTGAATTAAATATGATCAATTGCACTATTTATAAAGAAATGGAAGCTTCAGAGATAGCGATAAATGTAAAGCAATATTTTTATGAGAGAATTCTCTAGTAAACCATTCAATATCAAAATTTTGTATACTAATACATACAAATCAAACTAAACTTAAGCACTTTAATATATAAATCCCTTAAAGGGAATATAAAATGATTTTTTTTTTCTTTTTGAGACAGGGTCTCACTATGTAATTGAGACTGACCTGGAACTCACTTTGTAGCCCAGGTTGGTCTCGGACTCACAGCGATCCTCCTGCCTCAGCCTCCCGAGTGCTGGGATTACAGGCGTGCGCTACCATGCCCAGTCTATATAAAATGATTTTAGAAGAGAGGAATTTGATCCACACATGGGTCTCAGAATAATTTTCCTCATTACTGAAATCATTTGCCATGAACTTAGTTAATCTTTTTCCAAACTTCATTTCTCCCCTTCAGTTGTAAAACTAAGTAAAGGCTTGTCTATAAAGCTAAGGGATTCCTAGATATAAACAGTTTACTACCTTGCCATACATAAATTCATGAATTTCATATAATACTTCTATATTAGATTCAATTCTAAATTTCAAGATGTTTATAATGTAACCTCTGTTAGCCTCTTTCTAATTTTTATCTTTCTTATTTTTGAATCTTTTCCATAAATGTTTACAATACCTAGACCAGTTTTGCATAAAAATTAACCCAGCATAATTTTATTATTACTCCATTTTCCTTTAAGGACTTCTGAGGTTGATTAAGCCTAAGTATCTTGTGGTTTTTGTAAATATTCTAGTACTTTTTAGTGGTACTAGAGGTTGCACCATGGGTCTTTTTGATGAGCTACCCTTCGTTTTGCTTTTGATTTTTTTGAAATTTCAGATAAGCTCTTGCTAAGCTGATAATTTTCCTAGGCTAGACTTGAACTTGTCATCTTCCTGCCTCCGTCTTCCAGAGTACTGCACTTAGAGGTGTGAGCACGTGTGCTCAGGCCTTTGGCCTATTACAATCCTATGAGAAGAAAAGTTTCTTAGTGAGGATATGTATATGGGCAAAGTATATATGAAGTTTCATTTTAAAGACCTCCAACATGAACCACATACCCATACACTAGGATTGCCATTGCTGGAAGAAAGCATTTCTAAGAAGGGTAAAAAGCACTGGATTAGTCTCATTAATTTCCATACACCCTTATGGATCTGAGCAGAAGCCACTCAGTACGAAAGAAGTTGCTATTTTCTTTTCAAGGGGAGAGACAGGTCCAAAATGGAAGAACTTGCACCCAAAACTAACCACAAAGTGAAGTTAGGTACACAAGCAAGCATAACACAAAACATAGGTAAAGCTCACAAAGCTCATGGAAAGATTTGCTTTCTCAGAGTTTTGAAAGAGAGTAAGAAATACAAAAGTGATTCTATTCTCAGTCAAGATTGACAAGGTCTTTAATATTTTCCATGTTATAAGCCACACGATGTTTGAAAAAGAAAGATTAAATTAAGCTTATCTGTTTATGGATCTATGTTTTTAAACGTTAACCATGCATGATTTTATCTGCACGTGATTCATTTCTTGAAATACAGAAACGTTCCATGGGTCATTCATAATTAGTCTGCAGGTCTCTGATCCTTCCCTTGTAAAACTGGATGACAAAATTAGGTCTTGTTTTGTGCCTCAAAACATTTTGAATTGCAGATATGGGAAATAGTTAGAAGATGTTTATGAAGCTTAAAATTTCTCACTTGAATTAAAATATAAGTAAGATTTATGTGGCTGACTTTCACTGATTGTGTAACAAATTTAAAAACCATAAGTAAAGGTTAGGTCAATGCAAGGGGAGATTTCCTGAGTTTGGTTTTGGATTTTACCTGGATTTTCAAATTCCCTCAAGTATGTAGATTTCACATATACTTCATCTATCCTGTCTTTGAAAAAATTACTGAATTCTAGCTAGATGCTGGGAGACATGCAGCTATTAGTACATCCTAAGAAACCTAACAGAGGAGCCAGGATAGTATGAAGCTAGAAATCTACAGCTCTTTCCATCAGCCTGATTATATGTTTAGAAACACAGAGCATAAAATATGTGCAGCTGAGCTGATAATAACCTATTATGAAAGAAAATCATTTACCTCCATATGTATGTAGTTTATTTCTCTGTTGGCAATGGAAATAGGACCCTGCTGAGGCAGATGTCAGGTGTTTGGGGTGGGAACAGAGTGCGGATTCATTATGTTACTTTACATGAATGTTACAAACCCATGATAGAACAATGATGATTTGGATTTGGAAATAGTTACTTCTAAAATTCACCTACATTGACTCAATTATCAGTTTACAGATGGTAAGTACCTGATTTATTATAAATGCTTTGTTTCTATAATGTGAAGAAGTATCTTTAACATGACATGGAATCATTACAAAGACAACCTGCCTTGTTTTCCAAAAGTAGTGTTAAAAACCAAGAGCAGAGTCACACTTTGAATTGGACATAGTCTCAAATCTATAGACCACAGAAGACAACCACAGGCTTCAAACAACAGAAAAATATATTTTTCTTTCTTTCTTTGCATTTTGTTTTAAAATTTTTGTTCATTTTTTCTTTTTTTTAATTGTTTCTTTTTGCTTTGGGTTGTGTAAACATTGTTTTTAGTTGTAGTTTTGTTTTGCTTTGCTATTGTTGTTTTTTCTTTTCTTTCTTTTTAAACAGTTTCCTTTTCCTTGGATAATAGTCTTATGTCATTCAGCTTTGTTTATAAGCTCTTTCTCTTCTTATTTCTCGAAGTTTTCCTCTTGTCCTCTATGGATATTCTTCTCTTAATTATTTCTCTCATTTATATGCTGCGTATAACTTCTATATTTCTCCCTTTTTCTTTTATCTTCTATTTCTTCACAGACATTGTTCTACATTTACTCAATTCTATAGACACCCTTGTACTAATCTCCAATAAGATCCTTTCTTCTACTTATCTCTACTTCTCATACCATACAGTTTAATGTTTCAAAGTTTTCCTTTTGCGTTCTCCCATCCCCAAGCCCAAAATCTTTGATAGTATAACCATATGACTTTGTTAATCTTTTGATAGTTAACTCTGTAAAATAACTATTAAATTATTTTCTGCCATTACCATATGTGTACAGCTGTTACATTTCATAATACATGTTAACTATAAGTCAGCGCCTGGGTGCTTTAATGTTTACACCAAAATTGATTATTTAATCTGTAGAAATAAAAGGGTGGTGGTATAGCTTGTTTTAATGTATATTAATATCTAATTTGTCTCAGGAATATTACTGTAGCTGTTTTGTTTGATATTGATAGTGTCACATAATTGTTGCTATTTATCTGTAAGCCAGCGCTTTTATAACACTAACTCTACTAGAGTACGTTTCCAGAGAACGTAGTTGCTGGACTAACTACACTGCATCCTCCTTTCTCAAGATAATCGAGGCGGCTGAATCTTTAGGCTGTGGCAGAGGATTATAGTCGGCCAAGTCTGAAGTACATCACCAAAAAGGAACTAAAGAGGACTCTACTACCAACAAAACATTTTAGGCTATAAGCAAATACACATCTCATCATAAAATAAAACAGACAATAGAACAAACAACAGATGCATGGGAGGGAGAGAATAAAATACCACCCCAAATTCCAACTTTCCTAAAGGAAATCCAGGGGGAACCAAGGGGAAGAATAGTGTAAGGCACACAACTGTATTAATCAAAAGTATATCAGAGGCAGACTAAAAATAGCTGAAAAAGATACTCAGCAGGATTAGAGAAGATACAACTATAAATTTATAATGGAAGAAATAACTAAAATGATGCAGGAGCTCTCAGAAGATAACAGAAAGCTGGATGAGACAAATGTAATGATCCAAAACATGAATGACTGGTTCACCTAAAAAGTTAGAGGGCAAGAAAAGGTTTCAATTAGAAATTCAGGAGATTGAAAATCATACTGAAACTATGTGCCAAGGTGAGATCAGAATTTCAGAACTGGAAGACACTAACTTTAAAGACCAAGTACTCAAAGACACCAGAATAACAGAAAGGGAAAATAAAAAACTGAGCCAAAAACTCCTAGATGATGGAAATCAGACTAATCTATGAATAATTTGAATTAGTAACATAGCAGAAGGCAACACAATAGCATGAAAACCCTCTTCACAGAAATAATGGCAGAAAACTTCCCAAATAAAGTCAAAGAAATAAACATGTTCTATTTGAATATATTATAATGAACTTTAAATTATCTTAGAAATAAATGCAGCTGATGCTAGAAATATAAAATGAAGTGGAGGGAGAATAGAAAAAGTAGAGAATTGAAATATGTTATGTACATATACCAATTCCATACAATGAATGTAATTATTATGTCCTGAAAACATGTACTAATGAACTTTAAAAAAGGAGCATCCACTTTCATTCATAAATTTATAGGAAACAATACTGATTATATATATGCATTTAATATGTTGAAATATAGAAATGAAACTAAAAAAGTATTTATATATCTTAGACTCTAGGTATACATTTCAGCAAAAGGAGAATTTACTCTGATGTGACTACAAACATTTTGTCCAAGTCTCATATACATGAAAGTATTAACATATTTAAGATGGAGATGTAGCTTTGATTAGCAACAACCAAATGCTTTTTAGAAAAATCATGTCATCTACCATTGAAATTCTCAGGACATTTTTAGTAGAAATGTTATTCAGTAGCCTGCTTCAAAAGTGGCTCATCAACTAAATGTTAACAGGTTCTGGACTGCTCGCAGTTCCCTCTGGAGTTAGATTCCAGGTTCTTCCAGTATTGACCAAATAATAAAATAAAACAAGCAGAAAACAGTGACAAAGTTTATTTGAGAAAGCAAAATTGAAGTGATGGAAAGAAACAGGCATTGCAGAGCAAGCTTGGTCCACGTAAAGGGAAAATGCAAGATAAAAGAACACACTGGAGAAAGTGGAGAGGCTATCATGAGGAAAAGCCAGAATAGCAAGTTCTTCTTGTGGCATCTCTCCATCATGTTGTCCATATTTCAAGGTCCTGAGAAGTGGTGCTGGTGGCTCATGCCTTGGGCTGACGTTAGGCCTAGACCACCCTATTGAAAACCTGCTCAAGTTGTCATGAGAAGTCCACATACAGAGCTTTAGGGACTGTTCTGGACACGCGTCTGGGATCTTGTAATTAACAGGCCATGTTTACCTCCCCAGACAGTTTTGCCATGCCCTATACTCTTATCTTGGAAAGAGTTTTGAATTGTTTTTCAATTTTTCCAGTAGCAAAAAGATTGTAAAATGATCCAAAGGCAAGTAAAAAAAAAAAGAAAGATGCTTTATTTTAAAAATCAAGGCAATAATCATGTAGGAGTATATTAGAGTCCTTAATGACAACTAATATTCCATCAAGCCATAGGCTTAATAAAATAAATTAAGAGAAAACTTTTTTTCAAATATTTAAACCTACAGGTAAGTAGAAATGGTAATAATATGGATGATGAGAAAAATTCTTATTTTTTAGTTTATTGGTACATTTTATGTATACAGTATAATTACATTTATCATTGGGAATTTGTACATTTTCATAATCTGTCTTGGTTCTTATTTTTTCTCCATTTTCCTGCACTCCCTTCAACCCTTCTACCCCTCCCTATTTACAAAGGCTTTGTCTTCATGTGCAAATACTGGATAGTTTGTCTGGTGTGAAAAACTAAAAGTATAATTAAGGATAAAAATGTATAATTGATAATGTGAAATAAGAAAATGTCCAAAGGAGAAGGGGAGGTGGGATGGATTGGGGAAAGGAAAGAAGGGAATGAATTAATATGAGAAAATAAAAATTATTTTAATGCACAAATTAGTACTGCTTTTTCCATAATATGTGAAATTGCATTTACTTCTCTATTCTCAGGCCTATATTTTTCTGCTACTTATTTATAAGTGTCCTTTTATACATATCAAGTATTTGATGATATGGTACTCTAAATTACATACTTCAAGCAGAAGACTTGTAAACTTACTCTGAACCATAGGCAGAAAAATGATGTGTACGATAAAATGCACTATTTTCTAAATTCTTAATACTCAAGTAATATCATGTTACATCCAGTATCTGTCCTAAGTGGCTTAGTAAAGCCCAATTTATTGTTTCTTGTCTTTGTTGTGCACGTCTTTTGCAATAATCCTACCAATATGAAAATTTAATTTGACCATTTCATTCTGAAAAACCTCTTTTGAGTCCTATACTCACTGTACTTTGAACTTTAGTTTTCTATAGGAAAATAATATTATTTCTTATGCCTGAAGTTTTACTTACATTGTCTATTTGCAATTAGAGGAATATAATATTATATCTGAATGACAGTATGGTAGAAGGTCAAAACAAATAGAAAAGTGCAAAAATTCACCAATTTCATTATTGTAAAAAAGAACATAATATGACACCTTTCGTTGTAAGTGTTTAAGCACACAACAGAGTGATATTAAATACAACTTTAAAGATATATAGCAAACCTCTAGAACTTTGTTATCTTGAATGACTAAATCACTATTCTGTATAATAGCAGTCCTCCTTAATGCCTCCCTCTAGATCATGAAAATCATTTTACTTTCTCTTTCTACATGTTTTACAACTTAAGATACCATGCATGAATGGAAACACGCAGCATTTGCTTTTTAGTAACCGGCTTGTATCCTTTAGAATAATATCCTTAAGGTTCATATATATTGCACCACAATACAAAATTTTCTAATTTTTTATAAATGAGTAAGTAATGACTCATTTATGGTTAGAATATTTTTTTCTTTACCTGTGAATCTGATGATGTATGCTTGGGTTATTTCCATTTATCGGCTATTGTGAATAATGATGTAATATACATAGGTCTGAAAATATCTCTTTGAGATCCTGATTCAGTTCTTTCAGGTGAATAGAGGGAAATCAATTTGGTAAAATATATGCTGATTCTAATTTTGGTGTTTTGCAGAAACACCGTACTATATTTTCTAGTACCTGTACTGTTGTGTATTCCTACCAACAGAACACAAAATTTCTAAATTCTCCATATCCTGCTGAAAACATAAGTTGCCTACATATTCTTATTTGTTTTCTTTTTATTGAGTTTATTGGTACATTCTAAGTATACAGTACAGTTACATTCATTACTGGGATATTGTACCTTCACATGACAAGTCTTGGTTCTCATTTTTTCCCCTTGCCCCTGCCCTCCCTTCACCCACTCGTCCCCTCCCCATTTACAAACACTTTATTTCCATTTTTTAATTTTCTCATATTTTTTTCTTCTCCCTTATTACCTTTCCCCTACCCTTCCCACTTTCCCTACACCTTCACCTCTTTTCTTCCCATTTCACATTGTTAATTATCCCGTTAGGATCTTGTGTACTATTATAGTTTTTCACACCAGAGAAACTATTTGGTATTTACACGTGTGTGACTTACTTATTTCACTTAGGAGTAAGTCCTCAAAATGTGTCCATTTTCCTATGAATGAATCTAATTTCTCATTTTTTATGTCTGAGTAGTATTCCATTTTATAGAAAAACCACATATTCTTTATCCAGTTTCCAACTGTTGGGCAAATGGGCTGTTTCCAAGTTTTAGCTACTCAAACTGTGCTGCAATAAAAATAGGTGCACATATGTCACTGTGACATGATTCTTTTCATTCTTTCAGAAAGATATCCAGTAGAGCAATGACTGGGTCATACGGAACCTCTAGTCCCAGCTCTTTGAGGTATCTCCATATTGATTTCCATAGTAGTTGCATGAGTCTGCACTCCCACAAATGGAGAAGGGTTCCTTTCTCCCCACAACATTTGTTATTGATTAATTTCTTGATAGCAGCCATTCTTTGTGGGGAGAGGTGGAATCTCAGTGTTCTTTTCATCTGCATCTCTCAAATGAGCAGTGATGTGGAACATTTTTTCATATATTTACTTGCTGCTTTTATTTTTTTTTGTCCGAGAAATGTCTGTTCATTTCAGATGCCCATTTTTGAATCGGGTCTTTATATTTGTTGGGGCTGATTATTGTTTTGAGTTCTTTATATATTCTAGATAATAGTCCTTTGTCTGAGGATCAGCTGGTAAACATTTTTTCCCACTTTGTAGGTTATCTCTTAGTTCAGTTGATGGTTTCTTTTGCAGTGCAGAAGCTTTTTAATAAGATGAGATCCCACTTGTTGATTCTTTCTGCTAGTTCCCATGCTACTGAGGATTTGTTCATAAAGTCTTTCCCTATGTCAATGTCTTCCACATTTCTGCCTAACTTATCTTCCAGGTAGTTTAGTGTTTCTGCTTTAATATTTAGATCTTTAATCCACTTGGATTTTAATTTAGTGCATGGTGAGAGATAACAGTCTAGTTTTAATCTTTGGAAGACTGAGATCCAGTTTTTGCAACACCATATATTAAAGAGGCTGTTTTTCCTAAAGATGACATAGCTGAGTACATCTGGATTTGTTTTTATGTGTTCCAATCCATTCGACTGATCCTCAGGTCTGTTTCTTTGCCAGTACCATGCTATTTTTATAGCAGTGGCTTTGTAGTAGAGTTTCAAATTGGGAATTGTTATCCCTGCTGCCATGTGTCTGTTGCCTAGTATGGCTTTTGCTATTCTAGGTCTTGTCTGCTTCCAAATGAATTTTTGGATTATTTTTTCCAGTTCTGTGAAATATAGTTTAGGAGTTTCAATTGGCATTGCATTGAATCTGTATAGCAGTTTTGGTAGTATGGCCATTTTCACTATGTTGATTCTTCCTACCCAGGAGCAGGAGATATCTTTCCATTTTCATATATCCTCTTGGACCACTTTTTTCAGTGTACTGTAGGTTTCAGTGTAGAGATCTTTTGCTTCTTTTGTTAGGTTGATTCCTAGATACTTCATTTTTTTGGATGCTATTGTGAAAGGAATTGTTTCCCTAATTTCTCTCTCCGTGAGTCTGTTAGCTGTGTACAAGAAGGCCATTGAGTTTTGGTTGTTGACCTTGTATCCAGCTACTCTGCAAAAGTGTCAATTAAGTCTAGGAGTCTTTTGGTGGAATTTTTTGGGTTTTCAATGTAGAGTATCATATCGTCAGCAAATAATGACAATTTAGCTTCTTTCTTTCCTATCTTTATTGCTTTAATTACTTTCTTTTGTCTAATTGCTGTGGCTAATGTTTCCAGAAGTATATTGAAGAGGAGTGGTGATAGTGGGCATCCTTGTCTTGTTCCTGATTTTAAAGTGAAGGTTTTCAGTTTTTGGCCATTTAATATGTTGTTGCCTATTGGTTTTTCATAGACAGCCTTTATTAAGTTGAGATATAGATCATCTATTCCAATTTTTTGCAGGGTTTTTATCATGAAGGGGTGTTGAATTTTGTCCAGTGTTTTTCTGCATCTATTGAGAGGATCATATGGTTTTTGTCCTTCATTCTGTTAATATAGTGTATTACATTTATTGACTTATGTATGTTGAACCATCCTTGCATCCCTGGAATAAATTTGACTTGGTCAGGATGTATGATCTTCTTGATGATCCTCTGTATTCTGTGTGCTAGTATCTTGTTAAGGATTTTTGCATCTATATTTATTAGGGAGATTGGCCTGTAGTTCTCTTTTTAGTTGCATCTTGCCCTGGTTTGGGAATCAAGGTGATATTTGCTTCCAGGAATTAGTTTGGAAGTATTGCTTCCCTTTCAATTTCATTAAAAAGTTTGAAAAGTAATGGCAGTAGTTCTTCTCTAAATGTCTTGTGAAATTCAGCATTGAATCCATCAGGACCTTGGCATTTCATTATTGATAAGTTTTTAATTACATTTTCAATTTCACTGATTGTAACTGGGGTGTTTGAAATGTTTTTATCTTCTTCGTTCAACTTTGGTAATTCATAAGTATCTAGAGATCTGTCCATTTCTTCTGTGTTTTCCATTTTATTGGAGTACAGTATCTCAAAGTAGGTATTAATGATCCTCTGGATTTCTGTTGGATCTGTTGTGACTTCATCTTTTATTTGTTTTCAATGATTTCAAATCTAGTAGGTCAAAGTTGATGCTTTACAGTGGTTTTTATATGCATATCTCTGATATGAGTGATGTTGACCATGTTTTCCTGTACCTGTTGGTCATTGCTATGTGTACTTTCTCTAAATATCTATTCAAATCCTGTTATGGCTTGTGTTCAGATATCTTTACCAAAGCTTCATGCTGTTGTAGCTGGGGCTTTTTCAGAGTTGGCTGAATTTAGATTGTGTGATTGATTCCTGGGGCAATGACAGGCCCAAGGGCACTAGGCTTAAGGTTGTGAGTGCTAACCACTTTAAGTAGTCTGAATAAGATAAAAAGGGCAGAAAGGCCCCTTGGTGCTTTTGCTGCCCTTGGCCTCCATGAACTTTCCTCCCTCTGCCCTGTGCCATCTTGCCTCAGAGCCAGCTGATTATGGACAGAAGCCTCTACAAACTGTGAGCTAAATAAACACTTACCCCTTTAAATTTTGGTATTGGGTATTTTGTCTCAGCACCAAGAAAAATTAACTAAGAGAATCCTTTGGCCTTTTATTCAGTTGGATTGTTTTATTGCAACTGATTTACAAGTGCTTTTATTGTTTTGTGTATGAACACCATATTATATAGTTTGTTAATATTTGCTCTTTCTATAGCCTTTTTCTATTGAATGTCTTCTTTAATGTGCAGAAATCATTTAGATTGCTATAGTCCAATTATTTATTTTTGTTTTTGTTGCCAAGGGTTTTTGTTATGTGCAAGAAATCACAGCCTAGAGCAAGGTCATTAAAATTTTCCTCTATCTTTGCTTCTACAGTTTTATATTTTTAGTTCTTTCCTTATATCATTGCCTTTGTTTAATTGCCTTTATTTCTGCAGCAATATAAGCAACCAATTTTATTCTTTTGCATAGTAATATCTAGTTTTCTTAATATAATTTAGAAGATACTAGCCCTTCCCAGTTTCATAATCTTAGCATCTTTGCTGTGGAAGATAATTTGACTCTATGGATGTGGATATATTTCTTGGTATTCAACTACTGGTCCCATTGGTCTACCTATCTTTCTTTATGTCAGGTAAATAGCCAAAAACCAAGAACAGACCAGAACCACAATAAGTCCTTATTGTAGGGTTGACCTGCCAGGCTGTTGCCAAACAGGAAAAGGAGTGCCACAATATGGCTGAGGTAGGGAGAGCTTTTTAAGGGACAGGGAAAGGTTGAGGAATGTGGTGGTTAGGGATTGGAAGAACCTGTAATGTCACTAGTTGCTATGAAAGTAGCAAGTAGCAGATTATTCTTTTGGCTGGAAAAGGGGCATTTTGGGAAGCAGGTTGTCTTTTGGGAGGAGAAACTACCTTTTAAGTGGGATGCAGGGTATTATAGGAAGGAGAAGGCTGCTAGCTTATGTATCAGCCATTTGAAGGCAAGGGAAATCTAACACTTTATACAAGTAACACACATGTTAATTACTATAAACCTATAATACATTTTAAAATCAGTAATGTTGAACTTTCCAAGTCTTCTCAAAAATATTTTATGATTCTTTGTAATTCTATATGAATTTTAAGGATATTTTCCCTTTTTGTTAAAATGTTATTCTCAGATTTTGATAGACTTCATATTGGATTTGTAGATTGCTTTGAGTAATATGATTACTTTTAATATATTAATTATTTGAATCAATGAACATGATATCTTTCCACTTATTTGTGCCTCTTAAAATTTCTATTAGCACTGTCTTCTGTTTTTGTCAGTGTAAAATTATTTTGTCATTCTAAGTTCTTTCCTTCATTTATTTATGCTATAAAGAACATGATTACCTTCATAATTTTCTTTCTGAATTGTTCGGTGTCAGTGTGGAGAAATGAAATGGATTTTGTGTCATTATTTTTATCCTGTAACTTTGGCAAAATTGCTCATTCTTTTTTGTGTATCCAGTCTATGAAATTTTCTGCGCATATGATCATATCTCTCATATTCGTAGATATTTGCAGTTCTTCCTCTCTAACTAGAATGGTTTTCCTTTGTGTGTGTGTGTGTGTGTGTGTGTGTGTGTGTGTGTGTGTGTGAATTGCTCTCACTATGATTTCCAGCAAGGATGACAGTAGGAATCTTTGCCTTATGCTTTATCTTAGAATTTTTCATTTTTTCACATTGTAAAATAAGTTCAATATGGGATTCTCATACATTATTAATTAATTATATTTAGGTAATTCTATTCATTTTTGTTAGTGATCATTTGTGATATATAATAGTTACATTCATTTTGAAAATAAAGTCTTGTAAGTTGGTACCTTGGAGAACTTGGTTGCTAAAAAGATTAGTGTTAAAACAAAGCCAAATTTTCTTCCTATTTCACCTTATCTATTATACACTTTGGTCCTCCTTTACACTTTCAGTTTCTCACACCAGAGAAGCTATTCAGCATTTACACATGTGTGTCCTATTTATTTCACTTAAGCATATGGCCTCAATGTGCATCCAATTAGCTATAAATGTCTCTGTATACCTAAAATATACCAATGAACTTAATGAATTAAAAAATAGAGCAAACTTCTTTACATCAGGACAATAGGAATAATGCCATGAAGGCATTTCAGGAATAAGGAATGTTCTACCCTTCCCTAAGTCAAGGGTGCAAATGATAAATATTATGCTTTGAAAAGAATGCTCCAATACACCAGGCATGAGAAGGACCATCCAGGGAGTTGGATTTCTGGTGTTTATTTCACAGTGTTTAGACATCTATTGACTTGGAGAAATTTGCAGCCATGGTTCAAGGGGGACATAGCTACTATGGTACTCTAACTGGTGACTATAGACACTATCCATGTGGTGTTGGTTTAACAGTCATGCAAATTGTGCGAGTCATAGGATTGGGGGCTTCCAACCAGATTTGAGAAGGCTGGGAGGACAGACAATATGCCCTGAGAGGGTTGTATCTGAAGATGTTACTGTGAACTCAAAAGTGTAGAGGAGACTCAGGGAAGTTGAAAAAAACAGGAATGTGAGAAGTCAAAAAATTTATAGTCAGGCTAAAGAGTCAACACCCAAGAGAGAGATTGTAAGGGTTGCAGCAAACATTGCCATAGGGGTGGGTCCACCCAAGTCACTTGGGGATTACATTTACCACAACATTCTCTGGGTGCTGGACAAAATTATAGGATTTAGTGTTTGTTCTAGTGGTTTTTAGGCTTGCTTTGGTCTCTTTCCTTTGTATCTTCCAATTTATCTTTTTTATAATTGGAATATTTACCCAGTGTCATTGTGTACTGAAAATACTTAATTTTGCTTTTGCCTTTTACTGGGACTTACAGATAAGAGTTTTCCATTAATCTTAAAGGAAACTTTGAACTTGGACTTATCAGGAATGATAAAGATATTAAAATTTTGTTGACTCTTAGTGATAGACTATATACATTTTGAGTAATGAATACACGTGACTTTTGGATTCCAGGTTCACAGTGCTATTTGTTTTTGTTTTTTTTTCAGCTTTAATTGAGTTTATTGGTACATTTTAGGGATACAGTACAGTTACACTCATTGTTGGGATCTTGTACCTCTACATGACAAGTCTTGACTCTCATTTTTTCCCCTTACCCCTGCCCTCCCTTCAACCCCTCCTCCCCTCCCCATCTACAAACACTTTATTTTCATCTTTTCATTATCTCACATTTTTTTCTTTTCCCTTATTACCCTTCCCCTACCCATCCCACCTTCCCTACACCTTTAGCTCCTTTCTTCCCATGCTATGTTTTGGATCAGAAATATTTCTCCCAAATCTCATGTGTTTAAATGTTAGTGGATCATTTGATGCTACACTCATGATTACATTAGTCCACTGACAGCCTCATATCTGTTGTGTTGCCAGGTGTTGGGCCTGGTTAGAAATGGTGGATCACTGAAGGTGTGCCTGGAAGGGTATATCTCTCTCCTTTTGTTTGTACTTTTCTCTCTTCTTCCTGGCAGCCATGATGTAAAATGATTTCCTCCTTCATTCCTTTAACTCATTGTGTTACTTAGAGGCCCGACCCTACATGAACTGAATTTTCTAAAACTGTAAACCAAAATATTCTTATTCTCTTTTTTTTAAACCTCTCCTCATTGGACTTGTGGTTATCAGGTACTGTGTTGCAAAGATGAGAAAAGTGACTGTGGAGTTCCTTGCAGCACCCAATGCGTTGACATCTGCTCGAGTCAATCAGGGCACATAAGACTGCTGAACCAGAGAAGTTGGAACATCTTGAAGAAGAGGTGTTGAACCAGCTCAGGCAGAGGCAAGACTTGTTGGTGAAACAACAACAAACATTCCAGGTACAATTTGATGAACTTAACAATTTAGCATAGTATCATCATGCCTTTCTACTATAAATTCTGCATCTGTGTTCAGCAGAACACAATGCTTTTGTTTGTTTCTCAATAAAACTGGGAGCTTAAGACAACTGGAGGCTTCCTCCCTGTAAAGCCCACTGATTTTCCCACAAAGCTATTCTATCTTGTGTCTTCATTTTTCTCACTTATCATGATTTCCTGGCTCAAAACCAGCAAACAACTAAGAATAGTATGCATATGTTACTATAGAATATTCAAATATATGTAGAACTTACTTAGGAGAGTTATAGCTGAATTAAAATAAATTTAACATTGTTAGAGTCAGGGATTTAACTCAGAGCTACCTTCCTTGCAAGCACAAGGTCCTGAGTTTGATACCCAGTATAAAAAAAAAAAGATTAACATTTTAGTTTTTTGAGGACTTTTTATACTGATTTTCATATTTATTGCACTAACATAGAAAGTTTGTTTTTACCCTACATTCATATCACCATTTAGTGATTTCTGTGTTGCTCATCACAGTGATTCTGATTGGAGTAAATGGAATCTCAGAGTTGTTTTGTCATTTCCTTAATGACTAAAAACTCTGGACATTTTTTATGTGAATATAGGGCACTTGTACTTCATCTTTTGAGAAGTGTCTATTCAGTTCAATTAAACTTTTTATTCAATCACTTCTTTTGTTTTGTTGTTTTTCTGTTTTTTTGTAGCAGGGATCAAACTCAGGTCCTTGCGCTTGCGAGGCAGGCCACCAAAGCACTGAGCTAAATCTCCTGACTGGGGGGAGGGTATTTTTTAGGATGTTAATGTATTCTAGATATTAGTTTTCTATCAGAAAAATTGCTTGCAGATATTTTCCTATTTGATAGGTTGCCATCTCACTCTTTTTATTGTTTCCTTTGCTGTGCAGGTGCTTTTTATTTTGCTACAATTGTATTTGTTGATTCTTAGTGTTATTTCTTGTGCTGCTGGAGCTCTGTTCAGGTAATATTTGCTGTTTTTTTATAGTTTAAACTCTTTCCATTATGTTATGTTTAGTAATTTATATGCTGTTGTATTAATATCTAAGTATTTGATTTGATTTAATACAGGAGAAGGGATATGTTTCTAATTTAATTTTTTATCTTATTGATTTTATTGGTACTTTTAAAATACACATTACAGTTACATTCATCATTGGGATCTTGTGCCTTTACATGACATCTTGGTTCTCATTTTTCCCCATATCTCAGCCCTTCCTTCACCCCCTCCATCCTCCCCTATTTACAAACACTTTGTTTCCATTTTTCTCATGTTTTTTTCTTTTCCCTTATTTCCTTTCCCCTATCCTTCCCACTTCCCCTGCACTTCAGCCCTTTTCTTCCTATTTTACATTATCAGTTATACAATCTGTATACAGTTGTACAATTGCTCTAATTGAGTTCTTCATGTGAGTTACTATTTTCACATTATTTGTTAAAGAGGCTGTTTTTCAGCATATACTTTTGGACTATTTCTCAAAAATCAGATGAATGAAGGTACATGGAGTCATGTCTGGTCTTCTCTTTCACTGTGTTGGTCTACTATTTTTTGCCAGTACCATGCTATTTTTGTTTTTTTAGTACTGGGGATTGAACTCTGGACTTTTGCTCTTGTGAAGCAGGTGGTGGAACCACTGAGCTAAATTCCTGGCCCCGCTAGTTTTGTTACTATAGTTCCTTAATGTAACTTGAAGTCCTGAGTTATAATACATTCTGCTTGGCTGGTTTTTTTTTTTCTTGATTCTTTCAGTTATTTTGGGTCTATTTTCCTTCTTTAAAAATATTATGATTTTTGATTCTGTTAACAATGTTGTTGGTATTTTTTTAATAGAATACATTCAATTTAAATATTGCTTTTTGTCATATGACTATTTTAATGTCCAGGATGATGGGATATCTTTCCATCCCTTAAAAACCTCTTCAGTTTCTTTATTCACAGTTCTGTGTTTTTTATTATGAAGCTGTTTTACCTCCTTGATTAGGTTGATTGCTTCCAAATAGGTTTTTAAACTATTGTGAATGGACTTGTTTTCCCGATTTCTTTCTTGGTGGATTATTATTGCTATGTAGGAATGCTACTGAAAACTTTCTGCTGATTCTGTAATCTGCCACTGTATTAAATTTGTTTATCAGGTCTAGGAGATTTCTAGAGGAGATTTTTGTCTCATATGTGTAAAGGGTCATATTATCTTTAAATTTAAAAGAATGTAACTTTTATTTTTTCTATTCACTTCTCTTTATTTCATCTCTTGATTTCTCTGGCTAAAATTTCAAGTAATATAATGAACAGAACTGAAGAGAATGTAAATCTCTTTCCCATTCCTTAATTTATATATAATGTTTTCATTTTTTTTCCAAATTTAGTATGAGGTGCACTTTAATTTTATCATATATGTTTTTTATTTGATTGATAGAAGCTACCTTTATACCTGTTTTCATCAAGGTTTTTATTATGAATTAATATTGAATTTTTTTCATTTTTTGCATCACTTAAAATGATCACATCCTTGCTTTCTGATTCTGTTTATGTAATTCATTATAATTATAATTATTATTATTCATCATAAATAATTATTATTATTTACATTATAATTATTTACAACTGCTGTACCATCTTTATTCTATTTGCAAATAACTCATTGAGGATTTTGCATTTTTATTTATGAAAAATATTGCGCTATAGTTTTCAATTTGTTGAGTCTTTATTAAGTTTTAGTATCTGGGTAAAGCTGGTTTCATAGAAAAGTTTTAGAATATTTATTCCCTTTCCCTTTTATAGAAGGGAATTGAAGACTATTGACCTTATATATTGTCTAAAGTTATTTTAAAATTTTATCCTAAATATTCTGGGCCTTTGGCTTTCCTTACCTGATAGAATCCTAATTGCTGAATCAATTTAATTGCCTGTAATTATTCTGTTTGGGGTTCTGTATCTCTTTGATTTAATGTTGATAAATAATATATGTCTGGGTAGGTTTTCCTTTCTTCCACAATCTCCATTGGTTTGAATATACATTTCAGAACATTTTCTTGTAATCCTTTGGATATCAGTAGCATTTGTGTTTTCAATTCTTTTAATTGTAATTATATCAATATGGATCTACTTTCTTAATTGGGGGTAAGATTTTTTGTCTCATTGAGTTTATTGGTACATTTTAGGTAGACAGTACAGGTACATTCATTATTGGGATCTTGTACCTCTACATGACAGGTCTTGGTTCTCATTTTGTCCCCTTGTCCCTGCCCTCCCTTCACCACCTCCTATCTTCTGTATTTTCAAAAACTTCATTTCCATTTTTTCATTTTCTCATGTTTTTTTTTTAACCTTATGAACTTTTGCCTAACCTTCCCACTTCCCCTACACCCTTAGCCCTTTTCTTCCCACTTCACATCGTCAATTGCACCCTTAGGATCTTATGTACCATTATAGTTTTTCACACCAGATAAATTATTCAGTATTTATATATATGTGACTTATTTATTTCACTTAGGAGTATATCCTCAAAGGGTAAATTTTTTGCTATGAATGACTGTAATTTCTCATTCTTTGTGGCTGAGTAGTATTCCATTTTATAGAAAAACAACATCTTTTTTATCCAGTCTCCAATTGATGGACAAATCAGCTGCTTCCAACTTTTAGCTATTAAAAACTGTGCTGCTATTAACATGTGTTCATATATCCCTATGATATGATTATTTTAATTATTTTGGAAAGATACCCAGCACAAGGATGGCTGGGTCAAATGGAACCTGTAATCCTAGCTCTTTGAGGTATCTCCATATTCTTTAGTGGTTGCACCAGTCTGCACACCCACCAACAATGGAGGTTTCCTTTCTTCCCACAACTAAGCCAACATTTCTTATTGGTTGATTTCTTGATAGCAGCCATTCTTTGTGTGGTGAGGTGGAATCTCAGTGTTGTTTTCATCTGCATCTCTCAAATGACCAGTGATTTGGAACGTTTTTCATATATTTACTTGATGGTTCACTTCTTTGCCTGAGAAGTGTCTGTTCATTTCAGATGCCCATTTTTGAATTGGGTCTTTATATTTGGGGGCTGATTTTTTTTTGTTCTTTATATATTTTAGATAATAGTCCTTTGTCTGAGGGGCACCTGGTAATTTTTTTTCCTGCATTGTAGGTTGTCTTTTAGTTCTGTTGGTGGTTTCTTTTGTGGTGAAGAAGCTTTTTAATAAGATGAGATCCAAGTTGTTGATTCTTTCTGCTAGTTCCCATTCTACTTAGGGTTTGTTCATGAAGTCTTTTCCTATGCTAATGTCTTCCAGAGTTCTGCCTAACTTATCTTCCAAATATTTTAGTGACTCTTTTTTAATATTTAGTTCTTTAATCCACTTGGGTTTTAGTTTAGAGCATGGTTTGAGATACGGGTCTAGTTTTAATCTTTGGCAAGTTGAAATCCAGTTTTTCCAATACCATTTATTAAAGAGACTATCTTTCCTCCTATGAGGCTGGTTGGCTTCTTTGTCAAATATGAGGTAGCTGAGTACATCTGGATTAAATGGAAAAAAATTGGAATAGATGGTCTATATCTCAACTTAATAAAAGCTACATATGAAAAACTAACAGCCAAATTCATATTAAATGGCCAAAACCTGAAAACCTTCAAGTTAAAATTAAGAACAAGGCAAGGGTGCCTACTGTCACCACGACTCTTCACTATAGTTCTGGAATCATTAGCCAGAGCAATTAGACAACAGAAAGAAATTAATGCCATAATGATAGGAAAGGAATAACTTAAACTGTTATTATTTGCTGATGATATGATACTCTATATTGAAGACCCAAAAAATTCCACCAAAAGACTTACAGACTTAATTGACACTTTCAGCAGAGTAGCTGGATACAAGATTAACACTCAAAAATCAATAGCTTTCTTGTACACAAATAAAAGACTCACTGAGAGAGAAATTATGGAAACAATTCCTTTCACAATGGCATCCAAAGAAATGAAGTATCTAAGAATCAATCTAAGAAAAAATGCAAAAGACCTCTACACTGAAAATTACAGCACTCTGAAAAAGGAGTTCAAAGAGGATATAAAAAAATGGAAAGATATCCCCTGCTCCTGGTTAGGAAGAACCAACATAGTGAAAATGGCCATACTACCAAAACTGGTATACAGATTCAATGCAATGCCAATTGAAATTCCAACACTATATTTCACAGAACTAGAAAAAATAATCCAAAAATTCATTTGGAACCATAAGATGCCTGGAATAGCAAAAGCCATCCTAGGCAACATAGACATGGCAGTGGCTATGACAATTCCCATTTGAAACTATACTACAAAGCCACTGTGATAAAAACAGCATGGTACTGGCAAAGAAACAAACCTGAGGATCAGTGGAATAGATTGAGGGGTAAGATTTTAAGGCTTTATTAACCTTACATATCTTTTCAGAGAATCAACTCTCATTGACACTTTCTATTTTTTAGTCTCAATTTTATTAGCTTCTATTTTGAACATATTTTTTATCCTTATACTTGTTTTGTGCTTTGTTTTTTCTGAGTTTTATATAATCTTCAGATGATTTATTAGGTAATTCAGATTGTTTTGTTTCTCTTTATATAGGCACTCACACCTGTAAACAACTGTATTAGAACACTTTCAATTGTTTTCTATAAATTCTAATAGTTTTCATTGTCATGGTTATTTAATTCTAGGATTTCAACAAAAATATTTGCTGTGCCAATCTTGTTAATCAGTCTCTATATGTTACTTTTGAACTTCAGTAGCTTGGGTTATCATTTTACATCTTTTCTCTTTTATTCTTTCTGTTTTCTTTTTAAAGGAAAAAGTCAATTTCATGGAGGCAACTTAAAATTGATATTAGGTTTTTGTTGAAATCTACCAGCTTGTGTCATTTTATTGGAGAATTAATACCCTTTACTTTGAATTTGTTATTAAAAATTATTTACTGATTTTTATAATTATATTTTCAGTACCTAACCTTTTTATTTTCTATTATCACAGATGTATGCTTTTCTTTAGACTTCTTGATTATGTTCACATTATTGTTTCTGTTCATGATTCCTTAGATTATTTTCTGTAGTGCTACTTTGGTCATTAAATTCTTTTGTTTGTCTTTGTCATAGAAGGTCTTTATTTCTTAATCAATTTTAAGAATAATTTTGCAGGATGAAATCAACACTGAGATTCCAGCTCACCCCAGAAAGAATGGCTGCTATCAAGAAATTAACCAAAAATAAATGTTGGCAGGGATGTTGGGAGAAAGGAACCCTTCTCCATTGGTGGTGGGAGTGCAGACTGGTGCAACCACTAAGGAAATAAATATGCAGATACCTCAAAGAACTGAAATTAGAGGTTCCACTTGACCCAACCATCCTTCTGCTGGGTATCTTTGCAAAAGAATTAAAAGAATCATACCACATTGATATATGAAAACCCATGTTTATAGCAGCACAGTTTCTAATAACTAAAACTTGGAAACAGCCCAATTGCCCATCAGTTGGAAAATGGATAAAAAGATGTAATTTTTGTATAAAATGCAGTACTATTCAGCCATAATGAGAAATAGAGTCATTCATAGGAAAATGGATGCATATTGAAGCCATACTCTTAAGTGAAATAAATAAGACACACATTTATAAATACCAATAGTTTCTCTCCTGTGAAAAACTAAAAGTGTAAATAAGATCCAAGTGGTATAATTAACAACGTGAAATAGGAAGAAAAGGGTTAAAGTTATAGGAGAAGTGTTAAGGGTAGGGGAAAAAAAATAAGGGAAAAGAAAAAAAATATGAGAAAATGAAAATATGGAAACAAAGTTTTTGTAAATAGGGAAGGGTAGAGGGGGTGAATGGAGGGCAAGGGTATGGGGAAAAATGAGAACCAAGACCTGTCATGTAAAGGTACAAAATCGAAATGATGAATGTAACTTATACCTAAGAAGTACCAATAAACTCAATATTAATAAAAAGGGGGGCTGGGGATTTAGCTCAGAGTTTCGGTGGCCTGCCTTGCAAGCGCAAGGACCCGAGTTCAATCCCCAGTACCAAAAAATAGTAGTTTAGGATGCAGTTGTCAAGAGTTGTGAAATATTTTAGTCTAGGACTTGATGAACTTCACTTCGTAATCTCCTGGCCTTTAAAGTTCATGCTGAGAAACCTGCTGTTACTGGGAAAGGTTTGCATTTTTAAAATATTCAGTATTTTTCTCTAATAGACTTTAGTAATAGCATTTCTTTTTTTTCTGATTTTTTTGGATTCTTTCTGTGACCTGCTTATCCACTTCATTTCTTCAAAGTATTCATGAATAAAGTTTTTATACCTTAAGATCACTATTCTAATTCTTCTTTAATTTCAATAATCCTTATATGTGTTGTTTTACAGCCATCTAGGAGCACCTGGATAGTGTGCTTCCCTCTTGTTGTTTTTAGTGACTAGATACTTTATAATATCAACTTTGTCCTAAAGTGCTGATATTCTATCTTCTGAATTTCCAGATAAACTGTCAAAAATTTCAGTTGAATTATTCACTTTGAGGATTACTGCTTGAATTTTTAATGACTTCTAATTATATACTAAAATGTTCATTCATGACTGCACTGTTCTGATTAATTCATTCAGATGCTTATTAATATCTTCTTTAATCTCGTTGATCATTTATTTATTCTTTTTTTATTTATCAATTCTTAATGTTGCTTATTTATGTGTTCTTTAAATTTGCCAAATATTTTAGGATTTTAGCTCCTTAAATGTCTCTTATTTGATCTATTCAATTATTTCATGTCTCATTTTTAATTTATCAGAAATTAATTTACTTCATTGTAAGATCAAATTTTAGGTAGCTTTGAATAATTGGAGGTATCTTTTTGTCTTATTTTGCCATGACTTTTGTGTTTTTGTGTTGAATATTGCAGTTAAATTAGGATGAAAAGTTCTGTCACTATAACAAATATTTTTTTATGTGTGTCAGTTTTGCCAAAACAAACTTTTGGATTGAGGTAAGAGTCAATGTGCAGTGACCTATTCCAGCTATTTAATCACTGTTTTAAGGGGAGAAATACCAGTAATAACAGAATCAACATAATCAATATATTAATACTTAAAATTGCTTAAAAGTGTTTTACTTTTTTCATAACCTAGAAAGATAAACACTGGTGATTAAAAATAGTCCAAGAACTTGGAAAAAAAGGCAAAAAGTGGAAATGTAAAATAAAATGAAATCAAATAAGAGGAATAAAAATGAAATAAATTGGCTTTGATGTTCCTGATTTTATTTCCATGTGAGGGGTGCAGAGGAAGAGAAGGTTTGAGAGGAGAGAGGGAACAAGTATAAGCAAAGGAAGTATATGTGCCCAGTGTGAGAGGTTTCATGGGAATTGTAACAATTTTATCGTATGTCTGCCTTCCAAGCCCCAGGAAGTGATCCTTCATAAGGGAGAGCCAAAGTGGTAAATGTAAATCACTGTATACACTAAAACAATAATTTGCAGCCATACACAGTTGTGCATTTATGCTTCACAGCCATAGTTCGAAAGTGAGGAAGTCTGTATGTGTAAACAGTTCACTGACTTGACCTCATGCACAGACTTGCATGATCTATTATTTCATAATTAAGTTTTAGAAATTTGGATGTTTCCATAAATTTTTGCATATTTTCAAGGCTACCAAATTTGTTCAAATTCATAGAATTCTTTAATGATCCCTTTTATATTTCTGCCATTGGTTGTAATATCATCTATTTTACTTCTGATTTTAATTGAATATTCTCCTTTCTTCTTGGTTTAACTATGAGTTTTCTAACATTCCAAATATCAAATTTTAATATTGTTGATTATTTTACTTTTTTATGTAGTATTTTATTTCTTCTGTTATCTTAATTGTTTATTTTAGCATTTCTCTCAGTCTTTTTCTTTTGTTTTTCTAATTTCTTGAAATGTAACAGTTTTTTGTGACTCTTTATCATTATTAATGAAGAAATTTTCTATGAACTTCCCTCTAAGAACTACTTTTGCTTTGTCTTGCACATTTTGGTATGTCCTGTTTTCATTTTTATTATCCTTATGACAATTTTAATCCTCTCTTTTAATTTCTTTGACCATTTAGGATAAAGTTTAATATTTATATATCTGTAAGTATCCCAAAATTCCTTCTATTATTTTATTTCTAGTTTATAATATTGTGGTTAAATAAAAGATACTTGATATGATTTCAATATTTTTAAATTTGTTATGGCTTTTTTTGGTCTATCATGAAGAAAGTGCTGCAGAAACTTAAGCAGAATCTGTAGTATACTGTTGTTATATGGAAAGATATA
>NW_022900951.1:76420964-76448245 GCF_012274545.1 Fukomys damarensis
CAATATTGGCCTATTATTGAAAAATAAGGTATTAAATTTCATTATTATCATATTATAGTGTATTTCTACTTTCAGATATTGTAATACTTGCTATATAGAAATTATTTTGAAGTTGGGTGCATATATATATTTGTATAATATTAAATATGTATTATCTATATTAGTATCATTTTATAGTTTTTACTTAAATCTTATGCTCCATAAGTGTATCTATTCCTGCACTCTTTTAGTTTCCCTTTCTGTCACATAACTTTTAATCAATGTGTGTCTTATATTTTCAAATGATTTTCTTGTAGGGAGTAGAAAGTTAAATATATTTGATTTATCAATTCAAATTGTTTCTGTTTTTGATTAGATAATTTAATGTACTCATGTAAAAAGTAATTAATCATTGCTCAGAAGTTAACAACTGTTATTAATTATCTTCTCGTTGTTGTGTAGCCCTTTGTTCTCTGGCTGTCTTCCTCATGATTAGATGATTTTATCTAGCAACATGCAATGATTTTTAACATATATTTTTATATGTCTTCTATAGGTTCCAAGCTATGTTGTCAACAGAAGGCTTACATAAAATATCTCATAGTTTTAGCCAGCTATCTTAAGATTGTGACCACTTACTTTTGTTTGAATTATTTATTTGTTTGTCTGTTTGTTTGTTTTTGGTACTGGGGCTTGAACTCAGGACCTTGTGCTTATGAGGCAGGTGGTGGAACCAATGAGCTAAATCCCTGGCCCTACTTTTGTTTTTATTAAAAATATATGAACTTTTATCCCCCCTTCATGCATTGGAACTTTGGATTTGAAATTTCCAAAAATGCTCGAATGGTTAAGACTTCAGTATATCTTACAGGTGGACCTGTATATGTGTACTTTGTATAAAAGGAAGCACATGAGTTTTGGGGGTCAGGGTTGGAATGTGATGTTTTATGCTACATTTCCCCAAAAGGCTCATTCTCTCATAAGTGAATCTTTTGAGAGGTGATTGGATTGTGTGTTTGTGTATGTGTGTGATAATAACTGGCAGATTGGTCCACTGATGAGTGTATAGCTAAAAGTGATGGTGGACAGTTAAGCATAGTCAGAGAAACTGGGTCACTTGGGGCATGCCCTGGAAGGTTATCTCTCTTCCCCTCCCCCTTGTCCTGTTGTTTCCCACTTCCCTGCCATGAGCTCATTATTTCCTCTGCCATGAACCTCTGCCTTGGGCAGAGCAAAGTGTACAAAGGACTACAAACTGTAAGTTAATATATACCTTTCCTCTTTTGAGTTTCATATGTCAAATATTGTATCTCAGTAATGAGAAAAAAACTAAACTTGGCCCTACTTTTGTAATATAAACATTTTTGGGATTCTCTCAATCTGTTCCTCTATCTTAAGATAGTACAAATTCTTTACTTTGTCAATTAAGTCAGTGTTTGTACACTTAGGATACCTGAGGAATTTTGATTTGGATGGGTCTAGTAGGGAAGGAGTCTAAATTTAACCAAAAGAACCCTGATATGGATTGTTCTGGGTGACTATGGTGGGGTGCTGGAAACTTCAGTCTTTTTAGATGTTCAATGTTTAATTATGATTTCCTTGTCTCCTTTTTACATACCTTGACTTTATTCTATCCTGCCTCAACATCAAATAGCCTAGCATTAAGTAAGACACATTTCATAGTGGTAGGTAAGGTATCAAACATATTCCTTTGCACGAGAACTCAATGCTGTGTTGGTACAAGTTAACAGTGGGAATCCCAAAGAACCTCATCCTCAGTTGTACTTATTCACAAAGTTTCTGAAACTCTTCATGTCAGGGGCAGATATGCAGCCCCCGTTCAGCCAGTGTCACCTGTGGCTTGCTACAATGTCTTTATAAAATGAGTCTACTATAACAGTAGGCAGCTCATAACAGTGTGGGCCTTGATTTTCACTCCATGGGGTCAGGATGTGACAAAACTTGGTAACTTTGATAGCCACAGAAGTGACATGGGACACTGATGCTTTTTTCACCACAGAAATTTTGCCCAGAGCCAGGCAGATTTCTGTACTGTGGCTACAGGTCAGTAACTATGGATGAGGCTGCTGGACTGACCTCATCCCTGGGCAAGGATTGTGTGGAGAAAACACTCTGTCTCTGTATTCCTCTGTTTTTTTTCTCAATGATACATCAACATTGTATTCAGGACAAACCTGGGTTTGGATGTACTTCTAGAACTGAAACAGTGTCAACACACCAACTGCAGAACTCTGGAATAACTGGATCTGAGTATTATGGAGTCCTAATACTGGGAGTGGCAGTAGGATCAGAGAAAGTTAGCAGGCTGCTTAAAATTTCTAGAAAGCCAGGCACAAAGAAAGTCTCATTAGTAAGACTGAAATAAATATCTAATTTTTCTATCTCCAAATGACTTTATACGCAGTAAGCCTCAAGAGCTTTCAGGAAGCTCTCACCTTTCATGGTCTCACCTTGTATTCAAAATTAGGAGACAGATAATGACAAGTCAGTAATCAGAATGGAAGTGCTCTCAGATACTTAAAGTAGTTATTTTAAGAAAATCCAATTAACTTATGAAATCATAGAAAAGACTACATTGTAACTGAAAAACATAATGAAGAGATGGAAGTGATTTTGAAAAATCACACAGAAATTCTTGAGCTGAAATAATACACTCAGAAAAATTAAAAGTAAAACAGGAGGCAAAAATAGCTGGATATATGAAGAGAAGAAACAAATCATGAGCTCAAAGACAGACCCTTTGAATATACACAGTTGAAAGAAAACAGAATGAAGAGAAATAAAGAAAGCTCATAGGAATTTTGAGAGTACTAAGGATGTAAATTCATGGTATTGTGGCTCAAGAAGAAATGTGGCATTTTCAAGAACACCAATGAGATAAAAACAGTTATTTGAAGAAAGAAGAGAAAATTTCCTGACCTAGTCAAGGATACAGGTGCAGAAATATCCAGGTACACAAAAGTCAAAGGTCACCAGTTAAATTTATCTCTATCAGGGTGTCTTCCTTTCTCATTGCAGAGAAAAGAAAACACCCAATACACACAAGTTAAAGGAGGAAAGGGTTATTTTGAGTCACAGTTTTTAGTGGTTTCAGTCCATAACTGGCGGCTCCAAAGGAGGGTGGCATGCCATGGGGAGTCACAGAGAAGAAACAGTGCAGGCACGAAGCAGCGAAGCAGCAGCAGCAGCAAGCCACCCTTTCTGTTTGATCCTATACAGGCTACAGCAAGCCTTTTGGATGGTACCACCCACACCTAGGGTGTGCTTTTACATTATCCACCCCCAGAACTATGATAAATCAAACAGTGGACTAATCTAACTCCATGCAACTGTAATCCCAGTATTACAAGCCACCTAAAAAAAGCTGCATCTATGAGCACACGAGGCTTTGAGGACACATCTAGATACAAGCACAAACCCCCAAAACTTCCTCTAACCAAACCTTCAGGTGAAAGTTAAAGAAAATATTCTCAGGGCTTCAAGAGAAAATTTAAATATTAACATACAAGTGCCCCAGTTAATGGGACAGGTGACTTCTGAGCTGCAATCTTACAAGTCAGGAGATAATGGCATAATACTTTTTACAGTACTAAATGAAAAACAACTATCATCTGAGAATTTTGTACCAAGTCAATCTATCTTTATAAATGGAGAAGGGATTCAAGACACTGACAGATGAATCAAAGCAGAGAAAATGTATCTCTACTAAACTTATTCTATAAGGAATGATAAATGGAATTCAAGTGGAAGTAAAGAAGTTGATGAGTAAGACTAAAATAAAAAACTATAACATTTTGAATAAAAGTAATTATAGAAATTCAAATTTCTGTAATACCACAAGTGCAGTTGAGAAAATATTCATGTATTTGTTATCAAGAATAAAATTAATACAACAAAAAGTACTAATAACTACCTCAATACATTAAATGATAGAAAATATAGAAACATGTAAAATGGGATTAAAAACAATTTAAAATTTGGAAAAAGATGAAATAAAACTCAAGATTTTCCTATGATCATATTTTTTCTTGTTCCTTTGTTTCTGTTCTTATCTTTATCATTATATTAGGCTGCTCTCATGTCAAAATAAATTGTTATGGTCAGAAGATGTTTTATGTAAGCTAAATGGTAATCACCAAACAAAAACCTATTATAGAAAAACTGAACTTAACAATAAGCAAGAAATCAAAGCACAATATAATTCATTTAATTCTCAATGAGCAGTTTAAGGTTTGGAAATAAACAAAACTAAAAGTAAAATTTTATGATGACTATATTTATTTGTCAATAAAAAAAGTGAATATAAATTGATAAAATTATCCAAGTAAAAGATAGGGTGAATTAATGGATAAAAAATATGATAGTCAACTATTAGTTGCTTGTAAATTTATGTTAACAATAAGGACACAGAAAAACCGAAAGTGAAGGGATGAAGTAAGATATTTCATGTATAGTAATACTCTTGCTCACAAATTAATTTTCCTCAATGATTCTGGTCATCAACTAAATTGGTCTCAGACTGAATCAATTTTCCCCAAAAGGTTCAATACAAACAATATTAATCCATTCTGACCCCATACAAATGTGGTCACAAACTGATTTTAGGCATGACTCAAATAAAATTTCCCTTAAAGTTCATTGTAAATAAGATTAATCCATTCTGAACCATATGTCTTTTTTAACCACAAAAATAGGAAACAAATACAGTAAAGTAGAATAACTTCTGATATGGAGTAGAGGAAGGTGCCTGGGGAGGAGTTTATAATATCGAGGGAGAATCTCCTTCCATAAGGACATAAGGGAAACCCCTTTTAGGGGTTTTCTCTTTTCTTTGTCTCTTAGATATGAAAAAAATCTCCCTAATGTCACTTGTGTTTTCCTGTACTGCATAACCCACTGGCAATGAGAGACCACATCATCTGTTCATTATATTCAATATTTTGTTCATTAGTTATCTTGGAGTGGTGCTTCTCAAAGAAATCCTGACATTCCTTCCACTTTTCTATAATAGCTTTTATCACATCACTGCTAATTTCCTCCCTGTGTTCCTATTCCTAAGTGAAATGCCTCTTAATAAGCACCTTTGGTTGTTCAGTCTAAAATTCACCAAGTTCTCCTGTCATCAGCTCCTCTTGTGATCCTCAACAAGCTCCTCTATGCACCATCAAAGTTCTGACCCTCTTGGCCATGGACACAATTTCCTCTGACATCTTGGCATCAAACCCTTAAAATTTACATTCACCGACACATTCTGGCCACAGATTTCTCCAGGCTGTTTTAGGTCTGATATATGATATCATCCAAGGCTTTGTCAGTAAGGTTTATGCTGTGGAGAACATTGAACTTTTTCTTCCTACCCTGATTTCGAGTCAAGGATGTCTCTTCAGTGACACAACAACACCTGGTGAAGAGTGCTTTCGTTTAAAGTTTCTTGAAGTTTCAGATCACTGGCTGGTACAAGAGCTGCAGAAGAGGTGTTCTGTTAGGGGGAAGGGACTTGATATTCATGAAGTTATGCTCAGCATCCATATCATCCACCAAGGCTAGAGGATGTGCCAGGGCATTGTCGATCAGAAGAAGGCACCTTTCAGGCATCTCAGTTGTCAGAAAGCTAGTTCTTAATAGTGTGTGCATATACCTCATGCAACCATTCCATGGACAGTTGAATGAGATCCAAGTCTTCACATTGGCTCTCTACATGATGACAGTCTAGTTGTTCTTGTCATAGCAATTGGACTAAATAAATAAATACATAAATCTAATTTGAAAAGGTGTCAAATTGTCAATGTTTATAGGTGATATGCTCTTTATAGCGGAAGCCATAAAAATCTTACAACAGTGACAATAAAAAAAATCAATCAAGGTTGAGGGCTAAAAAGCAAACATTCAAAAATCAGTAATGATTCTATGACCCAATAGTATTTGAACAAGAAACCAAGAAAAAAAATTCCGTTTACAAAAAGAACAAAAAGTAAAAATACATTTACCAAAAATGGTCAACTACTTATAAGATGCAAATTTTAAAAAATTGATGGAAGAAATTGAGGAGAACATAAAACTGCAAAACCTACCATGTTATGGGATAGGAATAATCAATATTTTTAAATGATATTACTTTTTGAAGCACTGTACATAATGCACATCCTATCAAAATATTGATTATATCTTTCAGAAAATTAAGCAATTTTAAGATTTATGTGGAACACCAAAAATTTTGAATAAAATACTATTTCTTAGAAGAAACAAGTCTCAGGATGCAATACAATATTTAACATTAAAATTTGATACAAATTAGCAAAATAGTGTAGTATCAGCGGAAAAAACAGACGCATAGATGGAACAAAGCAATAAAACTAATGTGTAAACACATGCATCTGCAGCCATTCTTAGAGCAAAGTATCTAAGAGCACACATAGGGGAAAGACTTTTTAGTGAATAGTGATCAGAATATTTTGTATCCATATACAGAAGACCAACTAGAAGAAAATGTCTCATGAATATCAAGATTACCTCTACACTGATTTCAACAATGGTTGCACCATTTTACACTCCCACCAACAGTGGAGAAGTGTTCCTTTTTCCCCCAAACCGTGCCAGCATTTGTTATTGGTTGACATTGTGGTAGCAGCCATTTCTTTCTGGAGTGAGGTGAATTATCAGCATTGTTTTCATTTGCATTTCTAGAATGATCTGTGATGTTGAACATTTTTCATATGTCTATTTACAGTTTCTATTTATTTTTCTGAGAAATATCTGTTCATTTCAGATATTCATTTTTATTGGGTCTTTAAATTTGGGAGGTCTGATTTTTTAAATTGTCTTTATATATTCTATATAGTAGATCTTTGACTGAGGAACACATGGTAATTTTTTTTCCACACTGTGGGTTGTGCCTTCACACTGTGGGTTGGTTTCCCTTGCTGTACATAAGCTTTTTAATAAGGTGAAATCACAGTTGTTGATACTTTGTGCTAGTTCACATGCAAGTGAGATTTTGTTCATGAAATCTTTTCCTATGCCAATATCTTCAAGAGTTCTACGTAAATTCTCTTAAAGCCAGTTTAGTGTTTCTCTTTTAATATTAAGATCTTTGATCCATTTTGATTTTAGTATAGTGCATGTGTAAGATGTAGGTCTAGTTTTAATCCTTGGCAAGTTCAAGCCCAATTTTTCAAGCACCATTTATTAATGAGGCTATCTTTCTACGAGTGAGTGCATTTGTCTCCCTTGTCAAAGATGAGGTGGATGAGTGTGTCTGAAGTTGTTTCTGATCTTCTGATCTGTTCCACTGTGGAAACCAGTATGGAGATACCTCAAAATGCTAGGATTAGAGTTCCCATTTGACACAGCTAGTCCCCTCCTGGGTATCTTCCCAAAAGACTTAAAGGAATCATACCAGAGTGATATATGTACACCCATATTTTAGTGCCACAGTTTATAATAGCTAAAACTTAGTAACAGCCCATTTGCCCATCAAGTGGAGACTGAATAAAGAAGATGTGGTCTTTTGATAAAATGCAATACTAGTCACCCATAGAAAACAAGAAATTAGAGATAATTATAGCTAAATAGATGCACACTGAGGCCATACTCTTAAGTGGAATAAATAGGATACTTGTGTATATATCAAATAGTTTCTCTTGTGTGAAAAACTAAAATTGTAAAAAAGGATCAAAATGTATAATTGATAATGTGAAATAGGAAGAAAAATTCCAAAGGGAAAAGAGAAAGTGGGAAGGGTAGGTGAAATAAAAGAAAGGAAAAGAATAAATATGAGAAAAGGAAAAAAGTGGAAACAAGGTATTTGTAAATATGAAGGGGTAGAGGTATTGAAGGGAGGGGGGGAGAACGGTGAAAAAATAAAAAAACCATGATCTATCATGTAAAGGTATACATTCCAAATGATGAATGCCATCTTGTTGTATACCTAAAATGGACCAATAAAATTAACTAAAAAAAATACCACAAGATTTTAGACATAAGTATAAAAGCTAAAGTGTTACAAGAAAACAAAAGGTAAATTACTCAGGACATTGAAATTAACAAGGATGACTTTGTTCAAGACCACGATAATATAGAAAATGAAAGCAAAAATAGACCACGTGGTTTATATGAAACGAAATATTTTCTGCACAGCAAAGTAAACACAGATCAGAGCGTAGAGATAAACTAAATAACAGGAAAAATTTGTGTGATTTTTTTTAACTCAGGACAATAGATTTTATGTATTCTTACCACTTGTATACACAAAAGTTACTATATGAAGTTTATTTGCATGCTAATTTACAATATTGTGGTAATCACTTAAAAATATGTGTGTACATAAAAGTTTCATAATTTTAAACTTAAACGTGTAGAGTAGTGCTTCAGTTAACAAACTTGATTCCATAATACTGGTCACAAACTCTGACAAGAACTGAATCAAATTGAATGATTACGTGAACTGTTCACATTATGGGGAACTTGTACTCAGTTCTCCTCCATTTTGGTTTGTGGTAAGAATCATGCAGAGAATTGGGTTCATGAACCAAGGCACCATAATGTTAAAGAAACAACGGTAAAGCAGAGATTTGTCATTAAAAATCTAAAAGCCATTCAAAAAGAAAATGAAGAAATACTATAATAATTTTTACACCAACAAAATTAACCACTTAAAGAAATAAACCAATTTGCTTGAAATTTTAAAGTACCAGATTTAAGCAAAATTAAACAACATGAATCTTATCACCATTATAGAAGTTGGATTCTTAATGAACCCTCAAAAATGTACCTAGGCATAGCTTATTCCCCTGGAGTGTGGCACCAATAATGTGAAAAATTATTCACTTCAATTGTATGCATTTTTCCGGAAATAAATAGAAAAATATATTTTAACACTTCTTCAGTAATTATTACATTGATACTCAAAGTAGAAAAAACAATAGTGAAAAGAAATAAGTAGATTATATGAATATAAAAACAATCAATAATTATTGGCAAATTGAATGTACAAATTTACAAAAAGAATTATACACTATGATCAAGTTGGATGTGTTTCTGGTATAAAATCTGGCTAAATTCTAAATATTTAATTATCCATGTCAAATAATGACAGAAAAATATTCATATTACCCTATGAATTAAAGTAGTCATTTCACCAAAAAGGAAATGTGAATGGAAAGCATGGAAATACAGAAATAAAACTTTACTAATTTAATACCCATATATGATAAAGACTTTCAGCAAATGGTTAGTAAAGTTACTCAACATGTTGTTCACTGGGTGGAGCTTTCTTAATTGGATAAAAATTACCAACAAACAAACAAAACAAGGGCAGAGAGTATTTAGCTCAGTCATTCTGCTGCCTACCTCGTAAGTGCATGGTGCAGAGTTCAACCCTCAATGCCAAAAACAAAACAAAATAATACAAAACAAACAAATGAAACAAAACTACAAATATCCTTATACCTAACAGAGTAGTAAAAGACAGATTTGGCTAAAATGGAGGACAAGACAAATTTGCTTCATCTTATTACACTTAGAAATTGGAGGGTAGAAATATATAGCCTCTGGAATTAGTCATCAATTCGAAATGCCAAATATGCAGATTGGAATCAAGAAGTAAAACTGTTCTAATTGCTGATAACATAATGTTCTTCATAAAAACCAAGGAATATAGAAGATTTCCCTAGGATAAATGCATTCAGCAAGATTTAGTATACAAGACAAAAATAAGTAATTTTTAAAAATTTCTCTGTATATCAAAATTATGCTAAAAGTTTAAAAATACAGTATCATTTACAATCACAATAAAATAAATGAAGTTGTTAGATATAAAATTAGAAAAATATGTACAATTCTGTGTGCTGAAAATTATAAAATGCTGATGAAAGAAATTAAAAAGATTAAATAAATAGGCATTTCTTATTTGTATGTAGGATAATGCAACATAGTTATGACTTTAATAGTCCCCTAAATGTTCTATATATTTAGTGTATTTTCCATTACAATCTTAACAAGAGTTATTTTGCAACTAGGAATAAGTGAAATTACACTTTATAAGAAAAGTATAGGATGTAGAATTGGCATATACCAAAATATTAAACTTATTGTATATCTACCATAATAAAAAGAATGTTTAAAATAAATTTACATAATTAATATTCAACTTAAAATTGTGAAAATAAATACAAATGAATTGAACTGACCAAAGTCAAAAAGATTATGCTCAAATTTAACAAAGCAACAATCATTTGTCAACCTTCATAAGATATATGACTACAAAACCCAAGTGATAAATGGAGCATGGAGAGAGGAGAAAGTAGATGAAAAAAGGAATTATATACATGTAACAACTCCCATAAAGAATATAAATATTAGATATTACACACATGTACTAATAAACTAAAAACAAATAGAAAAAGAAACAAAGATTCAAAATATGGCCTAGTTTTTAATCAGTAAATTCCAAATTAAATAACTCACATCAAAATCCTTTATAAAGATAGTAGTAATTAAATAAAAATATAGTGATAGAAGAAAAAGTAGTGTTATTCATCATAAATTAGTAACAACTTTGAAATATAGGTACCCACAGGTAACATGGTATTGATGTATAAAATCTGAGCATAAATAATCATACAAACACAAAAGCTGAAAAAGATAAATTTGAAATGGTAGAAAACTAAATTCTGACTGTAGTGTAAAGAAAATTAAAAAATAATATATTCAGATAACTGAACATTTAAGCATAAATATTTCTCAAAATATAGTTACCTCTGTGTATATGCAAAATAAATTAGAATGGAAAAACTCCAAGTCATCTCTATATAATATGTACAGAGAAGAGTAAAACAAGCTCTTGGTTTTCCACTTCATGAATCTGAAATGTATGAATTTTATTTGAAGCCCATATTAATATGATTTTCTGTATAATTACTTTACTTTATATATTAGTTTCTAGTATCTTAACTTATATGTGCTATTATAAAAACATATTTAATTTAAATTTAAGCATTTAAAAATTTTTGATTACTATATGTACTGTTCATATTAATGAGATATAGTGTAATATTTTAATACATACACACAAATGTGTACTGATGAATTCCAGCCTCCATTTATTCAGACGTCCTCCCTTTACCAGTCTATTATAGCCACTATTATGCTTTCAGATTAACTTCATCTTTATTTTCATATATGACAGAAAACAAGCAATAATTGTTTTTCTGTATTCATTTTCTATCCATGTTGCTGCAAATAACAGGATTTTATTCTTCTTTATGGCAGAATAGTATTCCAATGGGTATGTATATGGAAAACAAAAACTGATGCTGTAAGTGATGCTATAGTCTGTATTTTTATATACTCAGACAATTCCTTTCTAAGGTGATATTAGGATTTGTGATTGTTCACAAAGGAAGAACTTTTAGCATCGGAATTAGCGCTTTTATCAAAGAGACTTGAAAGAAACCTCTCATTCCTTCTATTGTGGGAGATTAGAGTAAGAAGACTTTCTCTGAGAAAGACAGACCCCGCAGTATTTTAAATCTGATGGTACTTTGATCTTGCACTTCTTGCCTGAAGAACTGTTAGAAATGAATTATTTTTCTTTACAACCTATCTTGTATATAATTCAATATTTAATTATTGAAATGCAAACAGATTGCCACATGTAATACGATTCAGCTATGCATAAAAATTTAATAATCTGCTCCTATTTTCTCATGATAATAGTCTGATCCTATATTTTCAAGGCAAGATATTTGAAAACTCAAAGGCAATTGTCTTCGGTTTTTATCTATTACCATGTAATCGAATATAAAATTTAATAAGATATATGGCTTTTAAAATGAAACAAAATCACAAAGATTAGATGAAAATTCAACAATCATTTTCTCACTTAAACTATGTTACACACTTTTCATGTCAACATATATAATCATAGTTAGAATATAGACAAATTTTATATGACGTATTTTTATAACATATTTGCCTTATTGAGATATAGGTCATTTCTGAGCTTTTTAATACAATTATTATATTTGAACATGTCCAGGATTCCATGATACTTTTTTAATTTAATTTTATTGGTACTTTTTAGTTATACAGTACAGTTACATTCATCATTGGGATTTTGTACCTCTACGTGCATATCTTGGTTCTTATTTTTTCCACTACACCTGCCCTCCCTCCTTCCCCAATTATGGTGTATGTTTCCATTTTCTTCCTTTTCTCATATTTTTTTCTTTTCCCTTCTTTCCTTTCCCCTTTCCTTTCCCACTTCCCCTACACCTTTAGCCCTTTCCTTCCTTTTTCACAATATCAATTATACAATTTGATCCTTATTTACACTTTTAGTTTTTCACACCAGAGAAACCATTTGGTATTTACACATGTGTTCTATGTATTTCACTTAAGAGTATGCCCTTAATATACTTCCATTTAACTATAAATGCTTCTAGTTTCCCATTCTTTATGGCTGAATAGTATTCCATTTTATAGAAAAATCCCATCTTCTTTATACTCTTTTTATTTATGGAATAAAGTGTATTTGATTTCGGGGAATGCTTCATATATTACCACAAAGTAAGCAGTTTAATGCAAGCAAATATTTATTAGCTTACAGCTCTGTAAGTAAGAAACCTTGCAGGGAGTTTCTTTGTTGCCTGTGCAAGAGTCTTCAGAACTGAAGTCAATGTGTTACTGGCTGTGTCCGTGTCTGGAACTTGATTACTGATGTTTCCACTTCCACATTTTTTATGATCCTGGGAGAATAGTTTCCTGAGTTTGTATGACTGCAATTCTTGTTTTTTCATTGCAGTAGGGGTTTTTTCTCTTCTGGAGGTAATTCACATTCCTCTTCACATGGGTCCCACAATCTTTGAAATTGGAGTATTGATTCCTTCTCATATTTTAAATCTCTATCTTTCTCTGTCTGTGACACAGATATAAAAGGCTTATATGATCAGGACAGGCTCAAGCTGAATATTTTCCTTTTGATTGATAAAATTAATTCAAAAGTAAATTTAATCACATCTGGACAATCTCTTTTGCCATATATATAATAAAATCTTGTGAATTATATTATTCCCAAGTCAATAGGAGGGCACTGCAAAGTGAAACTGATTGATGGTCAAGTTAGAATTCTATATAGTATATAAAGACTTTAAAAAATAGAATTGCTGAGCTTCCTTTGCACATTTGTCCTTTTACCTCTCTGCATTCTTTTTTATCAGAATAAGAGGGTGAGTAGACAGAATGCAATTTATGTTCTTAAATACTGTGGGATAGTAATTCGCTGCAAGGTTTTTCTACAAAGTGATTTCATTTCAAATGCAAAATAAATGCCCAAAGAATATGAAGGACTCAACAAAGGACATTCCAATCTCAGTTTCACCACTTACTAGCTTTGAGACCTGTTTTTATTTTAAAATGTATATTAATGTACATTAATGTAAAAATTCATTGAATATGTTATCATCTATAAATAATGGTGGACCTTACTCAACATATCTCTCTACACAGAACAGAATAACATAAGGATAGATAAATGTGTAGAGATGAGTGAAATGACTTCCATTATATGGGATCTTTGAATAATCATCATAAGATAAATTTATACCTATTAGAAATGGAAGAGGTAAATAAAGACAATGGAAGTAACTGTTAATCACCTTTTTCTTCAATGTAGGAATGGCAAGTTGTTAAATGATAATCTTAGGAGATGGAAAACGATTTAATTTTGATATTTTATTTTTCCAGGTAAATTACTTTTAATGTAAGGATACAGTAATTAGTATGCTTCACATTGCTGAAACATCTACCTTTTTAACATTACCTTTATACTGAGTTTATGAGCTATTCTTCCTATTTTGTAACCATATTTTTGCAATAGGAAATAAATAGCATGTTGTTCACACAAAAAGTATCATAAAGATATAATTTCTTCCAAAAATAATAATTTAAATACAACTTTATTTAAAATTCTGAGTTGTATTGAGATATTGACAAATTCTGAACACTTTTCAAAAAATATAGAAAAAATGTGTAAACTGTTTCTCTACTGTAACACAAACTATAATATTTGATAGTAACATAGAACTGATGAGTTAGTTAAACACAAGAATGAAACCAAATATGATCTTTGTGCCAACTTTAAAATAACAGGTAAACTATCTAAGACTTTTGAAAATAAAGAACCGTATTAATAATGACACTTGATAAATTGACTTTCATATGATAAAAATTATATTACTTTCTTACCACATACTCAAAAAGCCAATAAATCTGAAATATAAAAAATAAACAAGTTATTATATTTTCGGAAATTAAAACATTAAAAAGAGATTAATATTTTATTGATATGTAATTTATGTGCCTTAAACCTTTTTGTCATGTACAATTCATGTGGATTCTAATATATCCAGAATTTTGTAATATTAAATGAATCACTGAGGCATGATACCCAACACCAACAAAATAAAGTATACGAGTTTAATTTGGCTCATGGTTTTAAGAAATTCAGTCCATGAATAGCTGGATCCAAGGAGAAATATAATGCAGAAAGAAGAGTGTGGTTGACCAAAAGCTGTGTAATTTGCAGTTGCTAGGAAACAGAGTGGAGGAGTGCCAGAGAGGAAGGGGAAAATAACCATATGTATCACCCAAGGCCATGACTCCATGACCCTCCCACACACACTCAAAAGTGTATATATCATCAAGTCAATAAAATAAAGCTTAACTATCACAGTCTACCCTTGTCACCTTCACATCTAAACATATTTCCATGAACACAGTCCCCAAATAACATGAAAACAAGTGAATAATTTCACCTAATGTATTAAAACAATCCTACATAAAACAAAGAATGCAATAATACATTCCATGAAAAATCAGTGATTTCAAACAAGAGTCCAAATAATTACCAATAACATGTCCACATGAACCCACATAGACATGTCTAGAAGTATACGCCAGTATTCCCTTGAATGGCTCCCATGGCAATCAGGTTGACATAATCAATCCTAGCCATCACATTGGCCATTACTACTACCCAATTATATACAATTTTCAAAGAGAAACACCATATTAATTGTGATTAATTATCAGTCCATTATTTTTCTTAGCAATGGCAAAAGCTAAACTACTCTTTGCCTTTTTGGTTATGCCTATTATAGATATTTAATATCTAAGAGATTATTGTTGAATTATAGGTCACTAATATGTATATATCCATGTATTTCTAATAATTTATAGTTTTAACTATTAAGTTTAGCATTTGATTAATGTTAAGATAATTTTTGTATATGTGTCAAAGATACACATTCTTTTGCACCTTTTTTTTCAAAAGACTACACTTCCAAAGAATTATCTCAACATCTTTAGCATAATTTACCATAAGTCTATATATTCTTTCTGGACTTTCAATTCAATTCCACTGATATGTCTCTAACTTTATTTTAATATTTTCTAAAATGGTGTGTTTTAATATCATTTTTGGTTATGTATTGCTAATTTACAGAGATAAACTTGTTTTACATCAGCCTTCTTGAAATTGTGTATTAAATCAAACAATTTTCTTTAGATTAAATTTTAATTGCAATTTTTATTGGTAATTTCTTGAAGTGCATAATAATTATATTCATTTTGGGCAACTGGTACATGTATATAAAATATCTTATTATTTTTTACATTATTTCCCCCTCTTCCCTGCCTTATCCCTCTATATTTGGTTCCCTTCCAATTTGCAAAATCTATCTCCGTTTCATAGCATCTATATTTTATATTTCTCCTTAATTTATTTATATATTTGGTTTCTCATGTAAGAGAAACCATATGATGTTTAAGCTTGCATATCTTGATTTATTTCACCTAGCAGTATGGTTTAAAAGTGCCTTCATTTTTCTACAAATGAATCAGATTTATTCCTCTTCATAAGGGAGTATTACCTTATTGTATATAAATATAATATTTTATTTATCCATTCATCTATTAACAGGGATATAGAATGCTTCCAAGATTTATTATTTCTTCTTTCAGAATAAAATATAATGATGTACTTCTACTCCAAAAGAAAGGGCTTTCACATATTTTTCGAACAAATCAAATTGTTGAGATACTGCAGAAGGATTTTTGATGAATATTGTGAGTGCACATATCTGTGCTTAGATCTGATCCTAAGGAAACCACTCTTGTTTTCACAATTAAATATGAAGTTTGCTGTGGATATTTTGTAGAAGCCCTTTATGAAGTCAAGCATTCTTGTATTTATAGTTCATTATTTTTTTATCTCCAAATTCTATTGGAATTTGTCAAATTAGTGTGTGCCTATTGAGGCAAATATAGTTATGTCATTATCTTAATGTAATGGATTACAATGGATTATTTCTGAGTATTAAAATGTTTCACTTCTGGGATAATACTTATTTGATCAATGTGAATAATTTTTATATACTAGTATAATCTGTCAGTATTTAGCAGGGAATTTTGAATTTTATTTTAACAACTGAAATAGTTTATAATTATTTTCTTAAATTGCTTTTATATAGTTATTATGTGAAAATAAGGCTAGTTTCATCAAGTGAATTAAGAAATTGTCTTATTTTTGGAGAAAATTTTATTAGTGTTCATTTTTTTTCTTTATTGGTATATTTTAGGTATACAATACAGTTATGTTCATCATTGGGATCTTGTACCTTCATATGACAAATCTTGGTTCTTATTTTTCCCCATTCCCCCAGCCTCACTTCACCCCTGCAGCCTTCCCTATTTACAAAGATTTTGTTTGCATTTTTTTCTTTTTCTCTTATTTTTTTATTTCCCTTCATAAATTTCCCTTACCTATCCCACTTCCCCTACATATTTAGAACATTTTCCTATTACACAATTTCAATTATGTGTCCTCATTCTTATTTACACTTTTAGTTTATCACACCAAATAAATTATTCCGTATTTATACATTTGTGTCATTTTAATTTCACCTAGGAGGATGTGCTCAATGTGTATCCACTTAGCTATAAATATCTCTAGTTTCTCATTCTTTATGGTTGAGGACTACTCCATTTATAAACACACACACACACACACACACACACACACACACATCTTCTTTAACTAGTCTCCAGTTGATGGGTAATCAGGCTGTTTCCAAACTTAAGCTATTACAAACTGTGATGGCATAAACATGGGTGAGTACATATCACTGTGGTATGATTCTTTTAATTCTTTTGAGAAGATATCCAGCAGGGGAATAGCTGGATAAAATGGGACTTCTCATCCTACTTGTTTAAGGTATCTGCATATTGATTTCCACATTGATTGCACCTTCCACCCACAATGACAAAGGGTACCTTTCTCCCCACCAATCCCTCCAACATTAGTTATTGGTTGATTTCTGGATAGCAGCCATTCTTTCTGGGTTGAGATGGAATCTCATTGTTTTTGTAATCTGTATCTCTCATATGAAAAGTGAGGTTGAACACTTTTCATGCTTATTTGCTGACTTTACTTCTTTGAGAAATGTCTGTTCATTTCAGATGCCAATTTCTGAATTGGGTTTCTAAATTTGAAGGGATCTTGTTTTTTGTTTGTTTGTTTGTTTGTTTGTTTGTTTTAGTTCCTTATATATTCTGGGTAGTAGACCTTTGTCTAAGGAACAGCTGGTAAAAATTTATTTCCATATTGTAGGTTATCACTTAGTTCTGCTGGTGCTTTCTCTTGCAGTGCAAAAACTCTTTTAAAAGATGAAATCCCAGTTGTTGATTATATTTGCTAGTTCTCACACAACTGAAGATTTCTTCATAAAGCCTTTTCCTATGCCAATGTCTTCAAGAATTTTACCTAACTTATCTTCCAGCCAGTTTAGTGTTTCCCTTTTAATATTTAGATCTTTTTTCTCTCATTGAGTTTATTGGTACATTTTAGGTATACAGTACAGATACATTCATTATTGGGATCTTGTACCTTTACATGTTAGGTCCTGGTTCTCATATTTCCCCTTGTCCCTGCCCTCCCTTCACCCCCTCCTCCTCTCCCCATTTACAAACATTTTATTTCCATTTTCTCCTATTTGTTTCCTTTCCCTTGCTACCTTTCCCCTTCCCTCCCCCTTTCCCTACACCTTTGCCCTTTCCTTTCCATTTCACATTGTCAAATATCTCATTAGTATCTTATGCACTATTATAGTTTATTCACACCAGAGAAACTATTTAATATTTACACATGTGTGACTTATTTATTTTACTTAGGAGTATATCCTCAATATGTATCCATTTTCCTATGAATGAATCTAATTTCAAAAGAACAAAAGAAGCAAAAGAACTCTACATTGAAAACTATAGCATTCTGTGTCTTCAAGGATCTGGTGGCTTGATTTCTCATGTCACCTTACTTTTTTAAGAAAGATCCTTCTTTACATGGTCCCTGACCACCATCTTGTCTTCTATAACTGATATTCTGTCTTCAGATGGCTCAATCTGTTATGTATAGTTGCAATAGAGTTTTTAATCTCCTGGATATCTGTTTGAATCTGTTTCACGGATTCCATTTCTTTCCTATGTTAGGTATTCATGGTTTCCATTTCTTTCCTATGGTGGACATTTATGGCTTCTCTCATGGTCCTCAACTCATGTATTTTTTTTTATCTGATTCTGTTCTAGAGTCTCTAATCATGTCTTTCATTCTGCTCATCAACTCTGTAGTTATCTAAGAAATTATTTCTGTTTTGAGTTTTTCTAGAGCCTCATCCATATGTCTTGTTCCTTCCTGTGCTATCAGTTCATGGTGTTCAGGTGATTGATTATCAGAATTTTCTACCTCATTTCCCCAGAATTTGCCATTGATGAGCAGGCAGCTTGTGTCTGTGCTTGTGCCTTGCTTGAATGTCTTATCTCAATTTTTGTTGTTGGAACTGTCCTTGGTTTAATTCCTGAGTTGATACTTTTTTCTTCCTGTTATAGCTTGTCTTTCAGTTTTGAGTCTCTAATGACTCTGAGGCAATCTCATTTTCATTATACCAGGAAGGAAAGCTGATTAAATCAATCACAACACCTTAGCCCAAGTAATATAATCAGCATCACAGTAGCATCAAGCAAGCTTTGAAAACAACAATTGTGGTAGTTATTAATTTCTCACCTTTAACCATATGAATTACATCAAAATCAAGACTGGAGTTCAGATCAATGGCCTTTATGATGCTCTGTGCCTCTTTGGTTTGAATCCAGGTAAAAGCTCAGATGGGAAGTCAGAGGCACATGGTAGGTGGAGAGTGGGTCTGCAGGCTTCTGTGAGGCTGCACCTCTCACTGTTCCTCTACTGAGACCTGGGTCTGAGGGTGGAGCTATGGTGCCAGGCAAGCTCCACATAGTGTGACACTCACCATTCCTCTCTAGTCTTCATTCTTTAAATTTATGCTAGAGTTCAGCATTGAATGTATTTTCCTATGCTACTCTTTGTTGGAAGTATTTTGTTATGAATTTTACTTGTTTATTTTTACTAAGCTTATGCACATTTGTATGCACATTAGTCAGTGTAATTTGTTTGTACTTACCTTCCTAAAAATGTATGTTTCATGTAAATATTCTAATTTTTTACACATTTATTTATATTATTTTCATTATAATCTATTTTATTTCTCTTTTGTCCTTATGGTTACTAATGGATCTTCACTCCTTTTAATTCATCCATACTGGTTAAACAGGCCTCAATTTTATTGAACTTTAAAAGTACCAACATTTGTTTTCATTAATTTTTCTCTATTGCTTTTTTAACTTGTATCCTATTTATTGATGCTACCTTCTGTATTATATTCTGTATTGGTTGTGATTTATTTTATCATTTGGTGGACAATATGGTTATTGAGTTTTAAACTTTTTTATTTTGATGTATATTTTAATAATAAAATTATATCTAATAATTGCTTTATTTTGATCCTTTGTAATGTAAAATGATGTGTTTCCCTATTATTAATTAAAATATATTAAAATTCATTATTTGATATCTTACTTGGACCCATTAGTTTTTTAGGTATTTTTTAACTTCCCAAATATTTAATAATATTCTAAGAATTTTTTCTGCTACTGATATCTAATTTAATTTCATTGTTATCAAAGAAATATTTTGTCATTGTTTTTAAATTTATTGAAATTTGGGGACAGCCACTTGGAGATCCCCTTCTTGATCTCGCCTGCTGGAGGCCAATCTGTGAGGAATGGGTAGCCATGCCCTCACCCTGCCTGCACTGTTACCAGCATTCAGTGGAAGATGGAAGGCAGAGGTCCAGGACAGCCACTCAGAGATCCCCTTCTTTCTCCAGCCTGCCTGAGTCCAAGTGGTGAGGATTATCTCATGGCATGTGCACCCCTACAACTCCCTCTTCCCTCGCCCATGCTCTCAGGCCTCCTGATTGTGCCAGAACTCAGATCCACTCTGCAGAGGCACAGGTGGTCACAAAGGGCATTTTTCTAAGCTCCAGGCTTTGATTATCTTCACAGAAATGGCAGAGGGAACTGTAGTAGAACTTTACAAAGATCAATCCTTCAGGATGTCAGCAAACTTAATTTGGGCCTTGCAGCCCGAAAGCAGCCTAAATCTCAGGGGTCTGCCATCAGCTAAGTGAAACCAAAGGATGTAGTTCTGCAAATGGCTGTGTACATTGTATATTATGACAGCAGAGATATAGTCTGAAAGAGGTCCTTCAAATTCTTTTTCTTCTTTCTTTTCCTCATTTCACTCTGCAAATTCTTTCTTTTTTCTGTCCTCTTTATCTAACTCACTCTTTTGCTCCCCCATATTATCCCTCATCTCCCTTTCTGTTCCTGCTCCTGCCCTAACTAGGATTTCTTCTTTTATCATTTTTCTTCTTTCTTTATGTTCTTTTCTTCTCTCATTTTTCTTCACTCAAGGGTCAATCATTTCAAATGAAAGTGAGACCCTATTACTGTTAAATTGTTATATACTTGTCCTTATTCTTGCACACTGTCTTTTCCTTTTGACTTTAACAGTTTCCTAAAGTTTATATGGTCATCCTATGTCCTCTGGCTTCACTTGAATCCTTCTGCAATTCATTTACTTATCTACTCCTCTCATCCTAACTCTGTAAGCCCCCATCCTACATGGTAAATATGCTATTGAAGAGTTCATTCACTGGAAACATATTTTGGGATGCTTCTTGATGTTAATTTGATTCACATGGTTTAAAGGTGATAGATTAATGACTACCACAAGTGATCAGTCTGTAAGTTGTGCTTGATCCCACTGTGACGCTGATTGTTTCAATCAGGCTAAAGGGTTGTGACTGATTTAATGAGATGTCTTCTTTGATATTATGAAAATGAGAAGGTATAAGTCATTAGAGACTCAAAAGCTAAAGTTCAACTATATCAGAAAGATATAAGTAATAACCCAGAAATTAAACCAAGGACAATGCAACAACAACAAAAAAATGAGAAAACACTTAAGCAAGACACAAACACAGATTTCCAGTTCACCAATGGAAAACAGTAGGGCAAATTAGGATGAAAAGTCTGACAGTGAACCACCAGGACACCCTGAACTCATACTACAGGACATAACAAAACAGATCAATCAGGTTCTAGAAAAATTCAAAACAGAAATAATTTCCCAGATAACCATAGAGATGGTGACCAAAATGAAAGTCATGATTAAAGACTCTAGAACTGAAAGCAGAAAAAAAAATAGATGAGCTCAGGACCATGATGGAAGCCATGAAGGTCCAGCATAAAAAAGACATGGAAATAATGAATGTCCAAAATAGGAAAGAAATGGAATTCATGAAACAGATTCAAACAGATACCCAGGAGATTAAAAACTCTACTGAAAGTTTTCACACAAGGATAAAAAATGTGAAGACAGATTTTCATATATAGAAGATGGGATTTCACTCAGTGACCATGAAAAGAGAGGTCTCTTAAAATTCGTAAGAGATCATGAGAAATTGACCCAGCAGCTCCTAGATGATGCAAAGAAGAATAACATAAGACTGATAGGAATCCATGAAGTAACAGGAAAAAAACATAAATGACTAAAAAAAGTTGTTCACAGAATTAATGTCAGAAAACTTCCCAGAGGGGAAGAATTTGACATACAGATAAGTGAGGCATATAGGACTGCAGCTAGGATGATAAAAAAAAATCTACACCTAGACATATAATAATCAAAATCTCAGAAACCAAACAGAAGAATAAAATAATGCAAGCAGTAAGAGAAAATAAACAAATCACATACAAAGAAAAGCCTATCAGAATCACAGCAGACTTTTCAACACAATCCCTCAGGTCGACGAGAGCCTGGAGTGAGGTATTTCAAGCCCTAAAAGAAAACAACCTCCAACCTAGACTGATGTATCCTGCAAAACTCTCTTTCAAAGTGGATGGGGAAATAAGATTCTTCCATGACAAAGAACACCTGAGAAACTTCATGAATATTAAACCAGCATTACAAGGAATTCTAAACAATATTCTAGAAAAAGACAATGATGGTCACAACATCATGAGACCAACAGAGCAAATCATTAGGCAAGGCAAGAAACTAAAGGGACAGGGGGAAAATTAAAAAGAGCCAACAACAGGATAATAACATGACAATAACAAGTCAGTATATATCATTTATAACCATCAGTATCAAGGGCCTCAATTCAATCAAGAGAAACAGACTGGCAGAATGGATTAAGAAGCAAAATTCAACAAGATGTTGTATACAAGAAACACACCTAGTGCAAAAATAAGTCCATAAACTAAAAGTGAAAGGATGAAAAACAGTTCTCCATGCAACAGGAGCCCAGAAAAAAGCAGGGGTAGTTATCTTATTTGCAGATGAAGTACATTTAAAACCAAAACTAATTAAGAGAGACAAAGAAGGCCATTACATCCTTATAAAGGGAACAATTCAAGAGGAAGAGATGACAATCATATAGTGCAAAAATAAGTCCATAAACTAAAAGTGAAAGGATGAAAAACAGTTCTCCATGCAACAGGAGCCCAGAAAAAAGCAGGGGTAGTTATCTTATTTGCAGATGAAGTACATTTAAAACCAAAACTAATTAAGAGAGACAAAGAAGGCCATTACATCCTTATAAAGGGAACAATTCAAGAGGAAGAGATGACAATCATATAAAAAACAACTGTAATGGGAACCTACATACCCCACTCAAAAACACACAGATCATCTGGTCAATACATCAACACCAAAATACTAGAACTCAACCAAGCTTTTGAGAATATAGACTTAAAAGACATCTATAGAGTGTTCCACCACAGAAAAATCAGAATATTCATTCCTTTCAGCTGCCAATGGGTTATTCTCCAAGATAGACCACATACTAGCTCATAAAACGGGTTGAATAAATGCAAAGGAATCAAAGTATTGCCCTGTATATTATTAGCCCATAGCTCAATAAAGCTGGAGATGAGTAGCATAAGAAATCATAGGAACTGCCCAAGCACATGGAAATTGAACAACACTCCTGAACAATCAATGGGTCACAGAGGAAATTAAAGAAGAAATTAGACAGTTTTTACAAATAAATGATAATGCCAATACAACATACAGGAATCTATGGGGCACAATGAAAGCAGCCCCATGTGGGAAATTCATAGCAGTGAATGCCCAATGCCTGGAAAACAGAGCGAGCTCAAATAAGAAACCTAATGATAAACCTTGGATTCCTAGAAAAAGAAGAGCAAGCAAAACCAAAAGCTCATACAAAAGAGGAAATTACAAAGAATAGGGCAGAAATCAAAGCAATGTAAACTAAATAAATGATACAAAAAAAATAAATGCATTGAAGAGTTGGTTTTTTGAAAGAATAAGTAAAATTGGTAAACCCTTAGCTAACCTTGTCAAACAAAGCACATTCTCAGAACCATGCAATTAGGAATGAAAAAGGGAAAGACAAAATAGATCCAACAGAAATCCAGAAAATCATCAATACCTACTTGGAGAACCTGTATACTAATAAAATATAAAACACAGAAGATATGAACAAATCTCTAGACACTTATGAATTACCAAAGTAGAACAAAGTAGATTAAAAAATTCTAAACATCCCTATAACAACCAGCGAAATTGAAAACATAATTAAATGTTTACCAACAAGGAAAATCCCAGGTCCTGAGGGATTCATCATTGAATTTTAAAAGACATTTAGAGAAGAACTACTGCCACTACTGTTCAAACATTTCAATGAAATTGAAAGGGAAGCAATGCTTCCAAATTCATTTCTGGAAGCAAGTGCTACTTTGATTCACTGGTTTGATTCCCAAACCAGTGAAAGACACGACTAAAAAAGAAAACTACAGGCCAAACTACCTAATGAATATAGATGCAAAAATCCTTACTAAGATAGTAGCAGACAGAATACAGAGGATCATCAAGAAGATCATACATGCTGACCAAATTGAATTTATTCCAGGGATGCAAGGATGGTTCAACATATGTAACTCAATGAATGCAATACAATATATTAACAGAATCAAGGACAAAAACCATATGATCCTCTTGATAGATGTAGAAAAAGAATTTGACAAAGTTTGACACCCATTCATGACAAAAACCCTGCAAAAAATTGGAATAGATGGTCTATATCTCACCTGAATAAAGGCTACATATGAAAAACCAACAGTCAACATCATATTAAATGGCCAAAAACTGAAAACTTTCATGTTAAAATCAGGAACAAGGCAAGGATGGCCACTCTCACCACTCCTCTTCAATATACTTCTGGAAACATTAGCCATAGCAATTAGACAAGAGAAAGAAATTAAAGCAATAAAGATAGGAAAGAAAGAAGTTAAACTCTCATTATTTGCTGATGATATGATACTGTACAATGAAGACCCCAAAAATTTCTCCAAAACACTTCTAAACTTCATTGAGACTTTCAGCAGAGTAGCTTGATACAAGATCAACACAAAAAAATCAATAGCCTTGTACACAAATAACAGACCCACTGAGACAGAAATTAGGAAAACAATTACTTTCACTATAGCATCCAAAAAAAAATGAAGAATCAAGAAATCAATCTAATAAAAGAAGCAAAATACCTCTACATTGAAAACTACAGCACTCTGAAAATAGAAATCAAAGAAGATATAAGAAAATGGGAAGACATCTCCTGTTTCTGCATAGGAAGAATCAACAGTGAAAATGGCCATACTACGAAAACTGCTATACAGATTCAATGCAATGCTGATTGAAATTCCAACTGTATATTTTACAGAAATAGAAAAAATAGTCCAAAAATTCATTTGGAACCACAAGAGACCTAGTATAGTAAAAGCCATCCTAGGCAACAGACACATGGCAATGTGTATGATAATTCCCAGTTTGCAGCTATACAACAAATCCACTGTAATAAACAAAGAAACAGACCTGAGGATCAGTGGAATAGATTGGAAGATACAGAAACAACTCCAGATGTACTCAGCTACTTCATCTTTGACAAAGGAGCCAACCATACTCACTGGAGGAAAGCTAGCCTCTTCAATAAATTGTATTGGAATACTGGGTTTCAACCTGCCAATGATTAAAACTAGACCTTATCTTTCACAATGCAGTAAACTAAAATCTAAGTGGATAAAATATCTACATATTAAAAAGGAGTCACTAAAATTCCTGGAATATAAATTAGGAAGAATTCTTGAAGACATTGGCATAGGAAAAGACTTTATAAACAAATTATCAGTAGAACGGGAACTAGCAGTAAGAATCAACAATTGTGATCTCATCTTATTAAAATCTTCTTCACTTCAAAATAAACCATCAACAGAACTGAAAGACAACCTACAATGTCAGAAAAAAAGTTTACCAGCTGCTCCTCAGAAAAAGGACTATTATCTAGAACACATGAAGAACTCAAAAAAAAAAAATCACCCCAAAATATAAAGACCCGATTCAAAAATGAGAATCTGAAATGAACAGACATTTTTCAGACAAGGAAATAAAAGCAGCTAGTAAATATATAAAAAATGTTCAAAATCAGTGGTCTTTTGAGAGATGCAGATGAAAACAACAATGAGATTCCACCCCACCCCACAAAGAATGGCTGCTATCAAGAAATCACACAATAACAAATGTTGGCGGGGTTGTGGGGAGAAAGGAACCCTTCTCCATTGTTGGTGGTAGTGCAGACTAGTGCAACCACTGTGGTAATCAGTATGGAGATACCTCAAAGAACTAGGACTAGAGGTTCCATTTCACCCAGCCAATCCTCTACTGGGTATCTTTCCAAAAGAATTAAAAGAATCATATCACAGAGATAGATGGGCACCTATGTTTATAGTGGCAGAGTTGTAATAGCTAAATCTTGGAAACAGCCCATTTGGCCATCAGTTGGAGACTGGATAATGAAGACATGATTTTTCTACATAATGGAATATATTCAGCCATAAAGAGTGAGAAATTAGAGTCACTCATAGAAAAATGGATACATATTGAGGATATGCTCCTAAGTGAAATAAATAAGTCATGCATGTATAAATACTGAATAATTTCTCTGGTGTGAAAATCTATAATTTTACATAAAATCCTGATGATGTAAGTGACCATGTGAAATAGGAAGAAAAGAGCTAAAAGTGTGTAGGAAAAGTAGGAAGGGTAGTAGAAAGGAAATAAGCGAAAACAAAAAAAAGCATGAGAAAATGAAAAAAATGGAAATAAAGTATTTATAAATAGGGAAGGGAGGAGGGGTGAAGGTAGGACTGGGGTATGGGGAAAAAGTGAGTACCAAGTCCTGTCCTGTAAAGGTACAAGATCCCAATAATGAATGTAACTGTACTGTGTACCTAAAATGTATCAATATACTCAAAGAGAAAAAAAAATAAATTTACTGAAACGATGTATGCCGTAACATGTATTTTTTTTTCTGGAAAATGTCTCATGTACTCTTGAGGAAAATAGGTATTTTACTATCATTTGTGCTGTGTTCTATAGATGTTTGTTAGATATATCACTTTATAATGTTCCAACTTACTGTTTTCTTGCTGATCTTCATTCTAGCTATTCCTTTTATTAAAAGTGGAGTAATGAAATTTTTAAGTAGTTTGATTAGATCAACTTTTTCCCCTTCCAATAGACTCAAGTGTGTCCTATTTATTTCACTTTGGAGCATAGCCTCAATGTGCATCCATTTAGCTATAAATGTCTTTAGCTTCTCATTCTTTATGGCTGAGTATTACTCCATTTTATAGAAAGACCACATCATCTTTATCCAGTCTCCAGTTAATAAGCATTTGGGCTGTTTTCAAGTTTTACCTATCACACACTGTTCTGCTATGAACATGGA
>NW_022900951.1:76448338-76495686 GCF_012274545.1 Fukomys damarensis
GTTGTGTCAAATGGGACCTCTAATCATAGTTCTTTGAGGTATCTCAATATTGATTTTCACAGTGGTTGCACCAGTCTACACTCACACCAACAATGGAGAAAGGTGTCTTTTCCCCATAGATCCATCAACATTTGTAATTGTTTGATTTCTTGATAGCAGCCATTCTTTCTGGAGTAAGGAGGAATCTCACTGTTTTGTTTTTGTTTTGTTTTTAATCTCCATCTCTTGAATGAGCAGTGATGTTGTTCATATATTTATTTGCTGCTTTTACTTGTTTGTCTAGGAAATGTCTGTTCATTTCAGATGACCATTTTTTAATTCAGGTCCTTATATTTGAGGAGTCTTATTTTTTAGAGTTCTTTATATATTCTAGGTAGTAATCCTTTGTCTGAGGAGCAGCTGGTAAAAATTATTTTCCCACATTATGGATTTTCTCTTATCTGTGTTGGTGGTTTCTCTTGCACTGCAAAACCTTTTTAATAAGATGTGATGCCTGTTTAATAAGATGTGAATCTTTGTGCAACTTGCCATGCTACTAACCCCACACCCACCCAATAACAAATATCTGCTGCTTACATAGTCATAAAAATTGACATTTAACCACAATTAGATTTCAGTTGTTGCATTAGCAATATAACAATTATGACTGTACCAAGTGTTAATTGAAATGTAGGGAAAAATAAAATGACTCAATAATATTTTGGTGGCAATTTATGTTGATTCATTACCAAAAATAGTGATTCAATGTTATTAAATATAATTGGATGTCTTAGTATACTAGCCATATACTCAGTTTATAGGTATAATCCAAGATAAACTCTTTTATGTGTGTACAGAGAGTCTAATAAAAAGATACCAGTTTTAAAACTGAAAAATGTGGAAAGATATAAATTATGACATATTTATATATTATTAAAATTAGAGATTCATTTGCATGAATTTCATCCAAATTTGTTAATGAAGTTAGTCAAAATGTGATTTTTGAGTGAAATGGAAGTTGCAAAATAATATGTAGAGAAACATTTATACACTTTTTGAAATGCACAAAGCAACATTTTATTTCTTAATGATCCAAGTGTCATAAAAATTTTATGTTTCAACTTGTTTTTTCCACTATTACTCTGGATTTTTGTGAACATGTGAATGTTTCACTTCAAAATAAATCATATTGCCCTCCCTAGTATGGGTGTGCCTTGTTCAAACAATTTAAAGGTATAAACAAATGTAAAATTTTGACTGTCCTCCAAGTAAGTGATAATCTATTCCTCATGGTCTTTTAAGTGGGACACCGGTTATTTCTCATTTTCAAATTGAAATTAGTTTCTCAGATATTTGGGTTTGGGAATCGAAGCACACCCTAAGCTATCCTGGTTCTCTACCTTAGAAACTTATTGTAATAGGTAATGGTTTATATCTAGATATCCTGAAGAGCTGCATCACAGGCCATGCTTTTGCAAGGTAATAGGATTATGTGGGATTCAACCTTACTTGCTATTAGAAGGTAAGTTCTTGTTAGAAGAAGCAGGCCATTGGAAGGGTCTGTATCCCTTCCAAGCTCCTGTTTTTACTCCTTGCTTCCTGTCTTCTATGCTCCTTTGCCTTGCCTATACCTCCTTTGTCAACTCTCCTTTGCCTTGCCTCTGTACTATGCCACCCTCACAATGTAACATGATCCAAAATAAACCTATTTTCCTGTAGCTGCAAGTATCTGATATTTTGTCTCAGCAAAGAAGAAAGTAACTGTTACTGATTTTGGTACCATGAGTGGAGCCATTCATGTGACTGTAAGGAGTTTGGAAGAAAAATAGCTGGATAGGCAACCCTAGAATGATGTAAATTGAACTTGATAGGAGATTCTTGTTGGAATTCAAAAGATCAGAATGCTAATAAAAATTCAGAGAGTAATTAACAAGCTGAGGATGTTTTAGTTGGGAAAAAAGACTCCGTTGACATTTAGACTCTGTACCATATGTTTTATGCTCTGTCTGAAATTTTGTCAATATTTTGCTCATGTTCCAAGGCTTTGCCAAAGGCTGAGATTAAAGGCAATGAATTAATTAATGTAGCATAGAAAATTTCAAGACACATTAATATTATAGTTGTGTCATGGACAATGTTGGAGATTTTAGTGAGTTTTATACTGAAAATCAGGAGCAAAACCCTATTTATTTTCATGAAGTTTTTTGGTGCTTTTTGGGTATACAATACAGTTATATTCAATTTTGGGATCTTGTACCTTTACATTATGTATCTTGGTTCTTATTTTTCCCCATATTCCTTCCCTCCCTTTAACCACTCCATCCTTCCCTATTTATAAACACTTTATTTCCATGCTTTTCCTTTTATCATACTTTTTCTTTTCTCTCTTACTTTTCCCCTATGCCTTCCACTTCCACTACTTTAGACTATTTCTTCCTATTGTACAATATAAATTATATATTTGGATGATTATTTACACTTTCAGTTTTTCACACCAGAGAAACTATTCACTATTTACATATATGTGTCCTATTTATTTCACTTAAGAATATGGACTCAATATATGTCCACTTTGCTATGCATGTCTCTAGTTTCTCATTCTTTATGGTTGAGTAGTATTCCATTTTATTAAAAAAATCACATCTTCTTTATCCAATCCCCAGGTCATAGGCAATTGGGCTATTTCCAAGTTTTAGCTGTTATAAACTGCCAATATAGCATGAGTAAGCATATATCACTGTGGTATGATTCTTTTAATTATTTTGGAATGATAACAAGCACAGGGATAGCTGGGTCAAATGGCACTTCTAATTATAGGTGTTTCAGGTATCTCCATGCTTATTTCCACAGTGGTTACACCAGTCTGCACTCCCACCAAAATGAAGAAGTTTTCCTTGCTTCCCACAACCATGTCAATATTTGTTATTTTTTAATTTCTTCATAGCAGCCATTATTTCTTATGAGGTGGAGTCTCAGTGTTGTTTTCATCTGCATCTCTTGAATAATCAGTGATGCTGAACGTTTTTTCATATGTTTATTCATTACTTTTATTTGTTTTAGAAGTGTCCATTACAGATGCCCATTTTTATATTGGGTTTTTATATAGGATGGTCTATTTTATTTAGTTCTTTGTATATTCTAGATAGTAGACCTTTGTCTGGGAAACAGTTGTTAAAAATTTTCCCTCACTATAGATTGTATCTTAGCTCTGTTGTTGATTCCCTTAATCCACTTGGATTTTAGTTTAGTGTATACTGAAAGATATCTATCTAGTTTAAATCTTTGGCAATTTAAAATCCAGTTTTTCCAACACAATTTGTTGAAGAGGCTATCCTCCCTCCACTCAGGATGGTTGGCTCCTTTGTCAAAGATGTGACATCTTTGTACATCTGGAGTTGTTTCTATATCATTTAATGTATTCCACTGATCCTTCAGTCTGTGTGTGTGTGTGTGTGTGTGTGTGTGTGTGTGTGTGTGACAGTACCATACTGTTTTTATCACAGCTGCTTTTGCTTTGTAATATAGTTTCAAGTTGGGTATTGTGATACCCCCTGCCATGTCTCTGTTGCCTAGAATTGCTTTTGGTATTCTAGATCTTTTCTGACTCCAAATGGATTTTTGGATTGGTTATTCTAGTTCTGTGAAATATACAGGTGGGATTTCAATCTGGATTGCATTAAATCTCTGTACCAGCTTTGGAAGTACAACCATTTTCAATAAAGTATTTCTTCCCACCCAGGAACAAGGGATTTCTTTCCATTATCTTTTATCCTCTTCAATCTATTTTTTCAGAGTGCTGTAGTTTGCAGTGTAGAGAACTTTTGCTTACTTTTGTTCATTTCATTCTAAGGCATTCCCTTTTTAAAAATGCTTGTATGTAATACTCTGTTTTACCAGAAAAGGTCCACAAAACATACTAGAGAAGAGCTTCATTGATGAAAAAATTAATATTGCAAAGAAGTTGCATTTTCTGGGGAACAGCTTTGTGGACCAGAGTGTCATGGCTGTGCGTAGGTCTGAATTAGTACTCTGCCACGAATTCAGAGGTATGGGTTCACATTCCCATACCAAAGGTTCCCTAGAAGAGACCTGCACAGGCACACAACCTTCATCCAGAATTTTGCCACAACATCAGTAAGTGCATGCACATCCCAGTGAGCAACTGTGTGTACCAGATTGGCATGGCTGCAAACAGGTCCTAGCTAGGTCTCAGCCTAGATCCAACAGCAGAGGTGTGGGTCCATGTATCCAAGTGATAGTCCATGTAGAAAAGAGCTGCAAAGGTATGCAAGCTTCATCTAGAGTCACACCATACCATCAGCCATGGTTAAGGGCCCATCTGGAACAGAACTACGCAGACAACCAAGCAACAACAAGAGTCTCTCCCCAGTACCACTCATAAGTGCAAAAAACCCCTAGTGAGAAGCCTATGTAGGCAACAGGCACTGTGATATGCAGGCTCCAGCCAAAGGATACCCCATACAATAGCTATATAAAGGCCCCTCTGAGAGGCAGACCTAGATACCATTCCAAGTGTTCAGAGGTCCCAGCCAGAAGCCCACCAGACAACAGGTCAGCTCAGAGATATAGAAATCCACAATTTTAAAATCAGGAATTAGTGTACTGGGTATCATCAGAGTGAAGGCTGCTCAGTGACATGATGAGAATTGAAGACCACTGGGTGAGCAAAAATTTCCTTCAACAAATTTACAGCAGGATGCATCTTTTGAAATGTGTCTCAAAACCAGACTTCCAGATCACCTGAGGCTACCCCAAAGGGAAATGAGATGGAACAATCTGATAATCAACCATCTGGACTCACTGAACTAGCAATGAAAGAGGACCTGGAAAAAATGAAGTGAGGAAAAATTTCTCAGATAACAGCAGAGACTGTGCCCATAGTACAAGACATGATCAGTAAATCTACAGCAGACACAGATTAAAAAAATATAGTTGAGCTGAGAAACATGATGGAATCACAACATAGGAGAAAAATGGAATCCATAAAGCAGATGCTGACAGATTTTCAAGAGATTAAAATATCCACTGAAAGTTTATGCAGCAGAATGAGTCAATGTGAAGACAGAATTTCAGATAATCAGAGATAGGATTGCAATAAGTGAACAGGAAAAGAAAAATCTCTTAAAAACAGTAAGAGACCATGAAAGGTTAATCAAGAAGCCATTAGACTACTCAAAGAAGAATAACAAGACTGATTGGAATCGATGAACAAACAGGAGAAAGTACAGTTGACATAAAAAGAATGTTCAGTGAAGTAATGGCAGGAAACTTCCCAAACAGGGGAAAAGAACCTGACATACAGATAAGTGAGGCTTGTAGAACTCCAAATAGCCATGATCAAAAATAATCTATACATAGCCATATAATATTTAAGATTCCAGAAACACAACAGAACAAACTTCTACAAAAAGTTGGAGAAAAGAAACAAATCACACACAAAGCAAAGCCCATCAGAATCACAGCAGAAACCCACAGGTCTGGAAGAGTGCGGAGTGACATATTTCAAGCCTGCGAGAAAAGCTAGCTCCAACTGAATTTGATGTACCTAGCAAAACTATCATTCCAAATTGATAGAGAAATAAGGTATTTTCATGACAAAAATCACTTTAGGAACTTCATGAATACAAAACCAGCAATTCAAAAAATTTTGAACAATATCTTATGAAAAGGCAATAAGAAGCACACCTCCAAGAAGCCCTGCAGAATGAATCCATCAGGCAGGACAGAAAATTAAATAAAAATTGGGAGAATCCAAAGAAGAAAAAGAAAAAGTCATGATAAGGATAAACAATGCCTATCAGTTATAACTATCAATGTTAATAGTCTCAATTCACCAGTCAAAAGAAACAGACTTGCAGAATGGATTAAGAAGCAAGATTTAACCATATGTTGCACATAAGAAACACACTTCTTTAAAAACAGAACTCATAGACTGAATGTTAAAGGGTGGAAAACAATATTCCGTGTGACAGGATCTCCCCCAAAAAGCAGGAGTTGCTATCCTATTTGCAGATCAAGTGGATTTCAAACATTGATTAAGAGAGACAAAGAATGACACTACATTCTTGTAAAGGGAAAAATCCAAGAGGAAGAGGTGACAATCATAAATATATATGCACCAATCACAAGTGTGCCAACTATACAAAACAAATACTAATTGACATGAAAATTCATATGGACACAAATACAGTAGTAGTGTGGGACTGTCACAAATAGATCAACCAGACAAAAAATAAACAACGAAATAGTAGAACTCAATCAAACTCTTGAAAAAATGCATTTGACATATTTTTGCAGTGTTCTATGCCACAAAATCAAAATACACATTGTTTTCAGCTGCATATGGATCATTCTCTAAAATAGGCAACATACTCATTCATAGAACATGTTTGAGTAAGTGTAAAGGAACTGAAGTTATCCCCTATATAGTTTCAGACAATAGTGTGATTAAATTGGAGATCAATAGCAAAATAAACTGCTAAAATTTCATAAAGACATGGAAATTGAGGGGCTAGGGATTTAGCTCAGCAGTTCGGTGGCCTGCCTTGCAAGTGCAAGGACCTGAATTCAATCCCTGGTACAATAAAAAAAAAAAAATGGAAATTGAACAATACACTTCTGAGTCACCAATGGGTCACAGATGATATTAAAGAAGTAATAAGATGGTTCCTACAATTAAATGGCAATGACAATATAACATATCAGAGTATATGGGACACAATCAAAGCAGTTTTATGAGGGAAATTCATAGCAGCGAATACTCATATTAGGGTGACAGAGTGAGAGCTAAATTACACTACCTGATACTGAACCTCCAGTTTCTAGAAAAAGAAGAGCAGGACAAACCCAAAACTCATACAAGGTAGGGAATTATTAAGATCAGGGAAGAAATTAATGCAATGGAGACTAGGAGAACATTATAAAAAAATCAATGAATCCTACAGTTGGTTCTTTGAAAGAATAAACAAAATTCCCAAATCCTTAGGCAACCTTATTTAAAAAAAAGAAAGAAAAGACCCAAATCCATGCAATTAGAAATGAAGACGGCAAATTTACAATGGACCCAGCAGAAATCCAGAGGTTTATCAATATGTACTTCAAAAACCTATATGCCAATAAGATGGAAAATACAGGAGAATTGGACAGATTCCTAGAAATATATGAATTACCTAAGTTGAATGAAGATGACCAAATATTCCAAATAACCCAAAATCAATCAATGAAATTGAAAAAGTAATTAAAAACTTCCTAACTAAGAAAAGTCTGGGTGCTGATGGCATCACTGCTGAATTCTACAAGACATTTAGTCTAGAACTACTGCCACTCCTGTTTAAATTCTTCAATGAAATTGAAAGTGAAGCAATATTCATAAATTCATTCCTGGAAGCAAGAATCACTTTGATTTCCAAAGCAAAGAAAGACCCAATCAAAAAAGAGAACTATTGGCTAATCTCACTAATGAACATAGATTTAAAAATATTTGATAAGATACTCACAAATACAATGCAGGAGATCATCACGAAAATCATAAGCCCTGGACAATTCTGATTCATCCCACAGATATAAGGATATTTCAACATACTCAAATTGATATACTATAATATTAATAATATACTATATCATTATATTATTAGTATTATATTATTATGTTAATATACTATATTATTAGAGCCAGGACAAAAAAATGTGATCATCTCGATAGATGAAGAAATATCATTTGACAAAATCCAACATGCACTTATGGCAAAAATACCCTCCAAAAATTGGAATAGATGTTCTCTACCTCAATCTCATAAAAGCTATCTATGAAAAACCAGTAGCTGTTATCATACTAAATGGTCAAAAACTTAAATCCTTACACTAAAATCAGGAACAAGACAAAGATGTCCACTATCAGCTCTACTGTTCAATCTAGTTTTGGAGACATTATCCACTGCAACTAGACAAGAGAAAGAAATAAGATGAATAAAGATAATGAAGAAGTCAAATTGTCATTATTTGAAGATGACATGATAATATATATAGAATACCCCAAGAAATCCACCAAAAGTCATCTAGACTTAATAACCAAATTCATTAAATTAGCTGCATACAAGGTCAACACACAAAAATCAATAGCTTTCCTGTACATGAAAAGCAGACTCACTGAGAGAATAGGGGGACAAACAATTCCATTCACAATATTATAAAATAAGTGAAATACCTAGGAATACACCCAATGAAAGAAATGAAAGACCTCTACTCTGAAAACTATGGCACTCTGAAAAAAGAGATTGAAGAGGACATCAGAAAATGGAGACATCCTTTCTGCCAGGGTAGGAAGACTGAACATAGTGAAAATGTGTATAGTTCCAAAACTGATGTACAGATTCAGTGCAATCCTGACAGAAATCCCAATCATATATTTCATAGAACTAGAGAAAATAATCCAAAAATATATTTGAAACTAGAAGAGATCCAGAATAGCAAAAGCCATTCTAGGCAACAGAGACATGACAGGGGAATCACAATCCCCAATTTGATACTGTACTATAAAGCCACTGTGATAAAAACAGCATGATGATGACAAAGAAACAGAATCAAGGATCAGTGTAATAGATTAGAAAATACAGAAACAACTCCAAATATACTCAGTTACCTCATATTTGAAGAAGGAGCTAATCATCCTCACTCATGGAATGATAGTCGCTCAAATAAGTTGTGTTGGAAAAACTGAATTTTGACCTTCCAAAGATTAAAACTAGATTCCTGTCTTTCACCATGCAATAAACTAAAATTGAAGCATATTAATGATCTAAATTTTAAAACAGAAACACTAAACTTGCTGGAAGATAAATTAGGTAAAACTCTTGAAGATATTGGCACTAAAAAACACTTTATAAACAAATCTTCAGTAGCACAGGAGCTAGTACACAGAATCAATAACTGGGTTTTTATCTTATTGAAAAGCTTCTTTACTGCAAGTGGAAAAAACAACCGAGCTAAGAGACAACATACTGTGTTGGAAATTTTTTTTACCAGGTGTTCCTCAGAGAAAGGTCTACTATCTAAAATGTATAAAGATCTAAAAATTCAGACCCCCCAAATATAAGACCCTATGCAAAAATGGGCATCTGAAATGAATAGACACTTCTCAGACAAACAAGTAAAAGCAACAAATAATTATAGGAAAAAAAGTTCAACATCAGTTGATCATTCAAGAGATGTAGATGAAAAAAACCCCAGAGAGAATGGCTACTATCAAAACTCAACCAGTAACAAATGCTGGTGGGATTGTGGGGAGAAAGGAACCCTTCTCCATTGTTGGTGGGATTGCAGAATGGTGCAACCACCGTGAAAAGGAGCATGGAGGTACCCAAAAAATAAGGATAACAAATCAAATTGACCCAGCTATACCTCTACTGGGTGTCTTTCAAAAAGAATCATACCACAGCTATATATGTGCACCCATGTTTCTAATGGGAGTTTGTAATAACTAAACTATGGAAGCAGCCGAATTACCCATCAGATGGAGGCTGGATAAAGAAGATGAGGTTTTTCCATAAAATGGAGTGCTACTCAGCCATAATGAATGAGACACTAGAATCATTTATAGCTAAATAGATGCACACCCTGTCCATACTCTTAGGTGAAATAATTAGTACACATGTGTAAATACTGACTAATTTCTGTAGTGTGAAAATCTAAAAGAGTAAATAAGATTCAAATTGAATAATTTATAATGTGAAATAGGAAGAAAATGGCTAAAGGCATAGGGGAAGTGGGAAGGGTATGGGACAGGAAAGAAGGGAAAATAAAAATTATGAGAAAAGGAAAAAATGGGAACAAATTTTTTTATAAGTAGGCAAGGGTGGAGAGGGTGAAGGGAGGGCAGCGGTATGGGGAAAAAGTGAGAACCAAGATACATCATATAAAGGTACAAGATCCCACTGATGAATATATCTGTACCTGTACTGTGTACCTAAAAAGTACCAATAAACTTAATGTAAAACAAAACAAAAAAGCAAAAACCTGATAGACCGCTCTCCCCATATATATGTGTGTGTTTGTTTGTATTTGTACGTATGTATGTATATATGCATATATGTGTAAATTTTTGCTAATTCTGTTGCCATGGCAATCTTGACTAATTAAGTAAGATGTATGCCATATATATGCCATAATCATAAAAGAATATGCTTCCAGTAAGTTAAGTATGATTATGAAATTAGTAATGAAATGACAACTATACATTATGATTTTTATGATCTTCATTTGACATTAAAAATACAAAATGATAAAATGCTGAAAGTTTTAATTATGAAATATTTTGTTATATTTTTCTCTGCTTATTTCTATATTTGAAACAAACCTTATGCATAATATGGTTATTGCTACTTATGATTTTTACTGATATTCAACTATAACTACTCTATCATTTCCATCATAATTTTTGTTTACTCTGAGTAATTTGTCAGTGACTTTGAGGCTTTAAAGCTCTTTCATATTATCTCCTAATATATTTACATCTTGGTCATTGACTGTGATATGTGTATTAACAATTATTAGAAATTTTTAAAAAATTGTTAAGACTTTTGTGACCTGATGCATAGCTAAAATTGGAAAACTTCCTTCTGTACAAAGATGCATGTATTTTCTGCATTGTTTTACTGAAATTTTTTCATTACTATTCTGTCACTTTTTATTTATTTGTGTCATCTGCTTTTATTGAAAATATCATACAACTACATCCTAATTTTTTATTTTTTCTGTGCTCACTCGTGGTACATAATCATTTTATTCTGTTTCTATGTCATCTCTAAAATGACAGTTTGAGAAAGTTCATTTTTCTTGCTATTCAAAATATAAGATAAAAAGAGTAGCATTTACTAATTTTAAATTTACATGTTAAAAATTGTACACACTACCCATAATCATACGCTTTTAACCAAATCATGGTCAGGTGGTTTTAAAGGGATGTAAGATGGATTAAGAAATAGAGAACTTGTTACTTGATATAATCAGTGGAGTTTGTATCACCAATAGTAACATTAAGATAAATGGGTATGTATGATTTAAAAAGCAATATCATTCTTCAGTAATATTTTATTCAGAAAGCCAATGCTGGAATGAATTAATGTAAATGATTCTCAGCAATGTTTATCTTCAACTTGAATTAAATTTGATGGAGAGGTTGTCTAATTGCATTGTATGTGATCATCTTGTGGCTTGGTGTGATGGTTCAGATGAATGCTAATGGCTTTTCCACCAGACTGTATCAAATGAGAAAGATGTAATTGATCAAAACAAAATCAGTGTGGTCTTTGAAAATTTAAATGCACAGTAAATCACCAAAATCAAGCAAATATCCCCTATAAGAACAAATAAAATATTCTCTTAATAAGTATGAGTGACCTTTGTCTCTTCTGATAGGTCTTATCTTGAAATCCAATTTGTCTGAAATTAGGATAGCAGCTCTTGCTTTGTTCTTACTTTCTGAATTAAATGTGTCTTATGCCTGTTATTTGCTTTTGTTTCATGATAAAATCTGCTGATCTATGTCTTTTGAATGGAGGATTGAGAGCATTCACATTGATAGTTACTACTGAAAGGTACTGACTTATTCCTGTCGCTGCATTGTTTACCTGCTACCAATTTTCTTATTTTTTCACTGTTGCTTAGCAGATCATACAAGAAGGTGTAGTCATTATTTTTAACATAATTGGCATTGTTGGCTTCATTGTCTCTTTCTAGGTTATACTAGAAAGAGAATTTTTTGTAACACAGATTTGGTGGTCATGAATTTCTTAAGGCACTCTTAAATTCAATATTTTAGAAGGACACAAAGTCGACACTCAAAAATCAGTATTGTTATTGTAAACTAATGAACACACAGGAGATAAATTAGGAAAAAAAAACCTTTTCTCAATAGCATCAAGAAAAACAAAATACGTAGGAATTAACCTAATCAAAAATATTTTAAAAACTGTATAATGAAAACTATAGCAATCTAAAAAAAGATATGAAGAAATGGAAGGGTATCTCCTTTTCCTTAATAGTCAGAATCATTATAGACTAAATGGCCATAATTTCAAAACTGATATACAGATTTAACAAAATCCAACAAAAATACCAATAGTATTCCTCACAGAAATACAGGAACTATTTTTAAAATTGATATGGAACCAGAAGAACCCTAGAATATCAAAGCAAGTCTGGCCAACAGTGGCATGTAAGGGCACATCACAAGCCCTGACTTCCAGTTATACTACAAATGTACAGTGATAAAAACCAGCATGGTATTCTCACATAAAATGACTCCTGCATCAGTGGAGTAGAATAAAACAAGCAGAAACAATTCCAGGTACACAGCTATGTCACATTTGTAGGAAAGATAGGCTTTTCAGCAATTGATGTTGTGAAAACTAACTTTCCACATGCAGAAGGCTGAACCTAGATTTATATCTCTCAAAATGCACTAAAATAAAAATGAAACTAGATCAAAGATCTAAACATTAGAAGAGAAACACTTTTTCTGTTAGAAGGAATAACAGGTAAATTCTTTGAATATGTAGAATTAGGAAAATATTTTCTGAACAAACGTCCAGTTGCACATGAAATAATAACATAATACATGATAGCTAAATCCTGGAACCAACCTGTAAACCTACAAATAGATGAATGGATAAAGACATTCTGGCATATATACACAATGGATAACTACTGTGCCATAAATAAGAATAACCTTGAATCATTTCTAGGAAAATCGATGCATCTTGTGACCATAAATTTATATAAAGTTAAGTGGACACACAAGCTTAAATATTGTTTAGTTTCTCTTTTATGAGAAACCCAATCCATAAATAAAGTGATTGGATCATAAGGGAGCTATACTCATCAGTGATCTACTGATGAATTCAAAGCTGAATGTGTAGTTAGGAAGTGAGACTTGGTTTAGAGGAGATGGATATAATGGAGAGTATGAGACCTGTGTATATTCTAACCCCTTCTCCCCAGGACCTCTTCTCTCTCTCTCTCTCTCTCTCTCTCTAGGTAGAATAATGATCCCTTAAAAACTGAATTTAGGGAATTGTTATGGGCTACTAATAAACCCTCTACTTCTGGAAACAAGTTAACTTGATTTAGTTCTTAGCTCATCCTTTCCATCTTCACCCTTCCTAAAGTTTGATTTGTAATAAAGTAATAATTTGAAAATTTTATGGATCTTTGAAAAGCCAGAGTGTAGACAACAGAAATAGATGATTCTGTTATATTCAATGGGCATTTCAGCAAGAATCATTGCTTATTGTTCAAAGTCTGACATATAATGGTCAGGGGGGAAATGTAGAATAATGATAGGCAGCAAAATTCTGCTTCTCTGAAATCTGAGATACTAACACTTATACAACAATGTGTTGATAAACAAAAACAAAGCAGATCACTTGGAATTAGAAAAAAAGTCATAAAAATTAAAATTTACTGAGAAGTTGGAGAAATGGATGCAAACGCAAAGAGAACAAGATGTCAGAAGCTCACTGGGAAAAGGAGGCTGCCTCCCACACATGCAAGCTGAGTGACTGGCAGTGGAAAGATCCAGCAGCATAAGCCCCAAGGAGAGCCCTGGGTTGTTGTGAGATGCAAAATCAGAACAGTGTTTTGCTCCAGGGTGACTCGTTATAAATTGTGCACACAGGGCTAGGGATTTAGCTCATTGGTTCCACCGCCTGCCACACAAGTTAAAGGACCCGAGTTAGATTCCTGGTACCCCCCCAAAAAAAATAAAATTTATAAATCAGGCACAGTCGCTCATGAGTGAATCCAGTATGGTTCCCATCATGTTCCAGGAGCGCACTTGATTGGGTGTCATTTCAGGAAGGATTTGATTCTTCGAATCTGCCAATCAAAACAGATAGAAAATAATGTCAGTAAGGGTTTAACTGTAGCCCTCTCACAGTGACTGATTAATAGACAGCCATATGAGACAATATCAGAAAAAAAGCTGGATAAACAACCCCTGAGAAGATGAAGCACAGGTTAGGAATGACACATTCCTGTACCCTGTGGTGAGAACCCAGATCAGGCTTGCGTTGCACACAGAAGTAAATGGGTCCTAATGTATCAGCATAAAGTATTTGAAACTTTGTCTTGTTGACTATATGCAAAACAGATTAGAGGTCTTATTGCCTTCCAAATTTTCCAAAATGACTTTAGCTTGGAAAATTGATACAGTCTGGGGAATAGAGAGGGACATGGGAGCAGGAGCACCTCATAAATGCAGAGACCAGAGAGATAGGTAGAGAAAATCATGACTTGCTGAATTCTAAAACTGTGAATCTTGGAAAGAAACCACTAATTCAAAAAGATATAATTTTTTTTTCTGTTTTAAATTCTTTCTTTTCTTCTTTCTTCTTTACTAGTCCATGTGAATTTAGAAAATTTTGCTTTCTCATTTCTTTCTTTTAATATAAATACTGTTAAATTTTTATTCCATATATTTTTTTCTCTTTCACCTCTTTTAAATCTCATTTTAAAAATTTCTATTACCTTTATATAATTCCATAAGGCTCTACTGATTAACAGGATTCTTTGACTCACTCTTAAAATTTAATTTTTCAAAGTTTTCTTATCTAAGTCCGTGTATATTTACTAGTGAAATGTTTAAGCTTTATGAATCATTACATAGTTGACTACAAGTTATTATCAATGAAAGGTTTTCTATTGTTGGTGGAGGTATAGTTTTCAACTTAGTTGTCGTTAACTATGTATTAATATTTGATTAGTCTTAGGGTTTATATAATAATTGCGAATACCTTTTTAAAATTAATTTTATTGGTACATTTAAAATATATAATGACATTCATCATTGGAAATTTTAACTTTGTGAAGTGATCCATCTTGGTTCCTAATTCTACCCCATTCCCCTGATATATTTTCCCCTTCCACCCTTCCATAACTTCCTATCTGCAAAGACTTTCCTTCCATTTTTTTCATTTTCTCTTACTAATTCTATTCAATTCCCATACTCCTCCGGTTTCCCCATCCCCGTCGTGCCTTTTTCTTATTTCACAATATCTGTTATAACTTTCAGCCCTTATTTACACTTTCAGTTTCTCACACTGGAGAAACTATTCAGTATTCCTATTTATTTTACTTAAGATTATCACTTCAATGTGCATCCATTTAGCTATAAAGTACTCTAATTTCTAAATTTTTATGGCTCAGTAGTACTCCATTTTATAAAAAAAAATATCTTTATCCAGTATCCAGTTGATGGGCACTTGGGCTGTTTCCAAGTTTTAGTTATTACAAATTGTCCTGCTATATACATGGGTACATATATATCACTGTGGTATGATTATTTTACTTCTTTGGGGAAGATACCCAGCAAAAGAATAGATGGGTCAAATAGGACCTCCAATCCTAGTTCTTTGAGGTATCTCCATACTGATTTCCACAGTGGTTGAACCAGTATGCACTCCCACCATAAGTGGAGCAGGGTTCCTCTTTCCCCACAGCCAATCCAGCAATTTGTTATTGGTTGATTTCATGATAGCAGCCATACTTTCTGGTGTGAAGTGGAAACACCTTTTTTTATTTGCATCTCTCAAATGTCCGGTGATGTCGAACATATTTTCATATGCTTGCTATTTCTACTTCTTTGAGAAGTGTCTGTTCATTTCAGATGCCCATTTTTGGATTTGATCTTTAAATTTCAGAGGTCTGACATTTTAAAGTTCTTTATATATTCTGGATAGTAGACCATGGTCTAAGGAACAACTGGTGAAAAAAATTTCCCACATTGTGGGCTGTCTCTTCACACTTAAATAAGCAACATGATGCTAAGCCTCAACCCTCGAGAAAAAGAAGAGGATGAACACAAAGCTCATACAAGGAAGGAAATTATAAAGATTGGAGCAAAAGTCAATGCAATGGAGACAAAGAGAATGATACAAAAAATTACTGAAGGACGAGTTAGTTTCTCTCACTTTGCAGAAGCTTTTTAGCAAAAAGACATCCCATTTCTTGATTGTGCTAGTTCACAGGCAAATGATGCTTTGTTCATAAAATATTTTCCTATGCCAATCTTTCAAGAGTTCTTCATAACCTCTCTTCCAGCTGGTTTAGTATTTCTGCTTTAATATTTAGATCTTTAATCCATTTTTATTTTAGTTTAGTGCATGGTAAGATATATAGGACTAGTTTTAAACTTTGGCAAGTTGAAACCCAGGCTTCCCAGCACCATTTAATAAAGAGGCTATCTTCCTTCAGTGAGGGTGTTTGGTACCCTTGTTGAAGATGACGTGGCTGAGTATGTCTGGAGCTCTTTCTGCATCTTCTAATCTATTCTACTGATTCCCAGGCCTGTTTTTTTGTTTTGTTTTGGCTTGGTTTTTTTTTTGCCAGTATCATATTGTTTTTATCACAGTAGATAAGAGGTGTAATTTCAAGTTGGGGAATGTGATACCCACTACCTTGTCTTTATTGCCTAGAATTACTTTTGCTATTCTAGGTCTCTTCTTGTTTCAAATGAATTCTTGGATTATTTTCTCAAGGTCTGTGAAGTATGTTACTGGAATTTCAATTGTGATTGCATTGAATCTATATAGCAGTTTTTTTAAGGAAGGCCTTTTTCGCTATGTTAATTCCTCCTACCCAGGAGCAAGGGGTGTCTTTCCATTTTCTGATATCCTCTTCAGTCTCCTTTTTCAGAGTGCCATAGTTTCCAGAGTAGAGTTTTTTCATTTCTTTTGTGAGCTTGATTCCTAGGTATTTCAATGTTTTGGATGCTATTGTGAAAGGAACTGTTTGCAGCATTTGTCTCTCAGTGTGTTTGTGTACTGGAAAGCTATTTTTATCCAGCTAATTTACTGAATTTGGTTATTAAGTCTAAGAGCCTTTTGGAGAGTGCTTGGGGTCTTCTATGTGGAGCATTATGTCATCTGCAACTAATAATAATTTGACTTCTTCATTTCCTCTTTTTAAACAATTTTATTTATTTCTCTTTTCTAATTATTGTGGCTAATGTTTTCAAAACTATAATAAACAGGAGTGGTGATAGTGGACATCCTTGTCTTGTTCCTGATTTTAGTGTGAAGGATTTAAATTTTTTACCACTTATTTACATATTTATTTATTTAGGTGTCGGGGATCAAACTCAGGTCTTTGTGCTTGCAAGGCAGGCAGCAGAACCACTGAAGTAAATCCTCGGCCCATTTTGACCATTTAGTATGATATTGGCTGTTGTTTTTATGTAGATAGATTTTATCTGATTGGACCATCTATTATATTTTTTCTGTGGGGTTTTATCATAAGTGCATGTTGGATTTTATTGAATGCTTTTTCTGCATTTTTAAGATGATCATATATTCTTCCCCCCTTGGCTCTATTAATATATTGTATTGCATTTATTGATTTGCATATGTTGAACCATCCCTGCATCCCTGGGATGAATCCCACATGGTCAGGGTGTAAAATCTTGATGATCTATTTGCGTTCTACTTCCCAGTAACATATTATTTTTCAATCTATGTTTATTAGTTAGATTTCCGCATAGTTCTCATATTCATTTGGGTCTTTCTCTGCTTTGGGGATCAAGGTGATGCAGGGAAGACATCAGGGCCTTAGCTTTTCTTATTTGGTGGGTATTTAATTACATTTTCAATTTTAATGATTGATATTAGGTTGTTTAAAATTTTAGGTCATCTTTGTTCAACTCATAATTCATATACATGTAGGAACCTGTCTGTTTCTTCTGTATTTTGCATCTTGTTGTAGTATAGGTTCTCAAAGTAGGTACTGAGAATCTCTGGATTTCTTGTGAGTTCATTGCAATTTCCCTTTTTTTATTCCTAATTGCACAGATTTTGGCCTTTTTTCCCCCTTTTATGATAAGGTTGCCTAAAGATTTGTCAATTTTATTTATTATTTCACAGAACAAACTATTGGCTTCATTGATATTTTTGTATCATTCTCGTAATCTCTATTACATTGATTTCTGCTCTGATCTTGATAATTTCCTCCCTTGTATGAGCTTAGGGTTTGTCCTGCTCTTCTTTTTCTTGAATCTAGAGGTTCAGCAACAGGTTGTTTAATTGAGCTTGCTCTCTTTTACTAATAGTTTGTATTCACTGTTATGAATTTTTATCCTAAGAATGCTTTCATTGTGTCACATAGATTCTGATATGTTGTATTGCTATTGTCATTTAATTGTAGGAATTGTCTGATTTCTTCTTTAATTTCCTTTGTGACCCATTGCTGACTCAGAAGTGTGTTGTTCAATTTCCTAGTGTTTTTAAATTTCTTGTGGTTTCTTCTGCTGTTGTTCTCAAATTTCATCACATTATTATCTGAAAATATACAGGGGATCACTTCAATTCCTTTGTACTTACTTAAACATGTTATATGTGTGAATATGTGCTCTATTTTGGAGAATGATCCATGTGCAGCTGAAAACAATGAGTATTTTGATGTTGTGGGGTGCAACACTTTGTAAATATCTAAGTCTATTTGTTCAGGAGTTTGATTGAGCTTCAGTGTTTGTTTTTTTCCGTGTCTAGTTCATCTATCTATTTGTGACAGTGGGGTATTGAGTTCTCCCACTCCTATGGGATTAGTGCTAATTTGATTTTTCATGTCCATTTGTATTTGTTCTATGTAGATGGGCACACCAGTATTTGGTGCATATATATGATTGCCATCTCTTCTTCTTTGTTCCTTTTACAAAGATATAGTGTCCTTCTTAATCAGTCTTGGTTTGAAATCCACTTGATCTAAGAGGATAGTTACTCCTGTTTTTTTGGGGGGTGGGTTCCTGTCTCATGGAGTATTGTTTTCCACCCTTTAATTTTCAGTCTATGAGTTTATTTTGAATTAAGCTATTTTCTTGTATGCAACATATTGTTGGATATTGCTTCTTGACCCATTCTGCAAGTCTGTTTCTTTTAAATGTAAATTGAGACCATTGATATTTATGACTATTGTGAATATGTATTGACTTGTCCTTGTCATGACTTTTTTTTTTTTTTTTTTGCATTCTCCCCCTTTGCATTTAATTACTTGTCCTGCCTAACTGATTCATCTGCTCAGCTTCCTGGGGTTGTTATCCTCATTGTCTTTTCCTGGGATACTGTTTAAAACTTTTTGGAGTGCTGGATTAGTATTCATGAATTCCCTAAGGTACTCTTTATCATGAAAGTTTTGAATTTCTCCATCAATTTTGAAAGACAGTTTTGCGGGGTAAACCAATCTCAGTTGGAGGTTGTTTCCCTTTAGAGCTTAAAATATGTCATTCCACACTCTTTGTGCCTTGTGGGTTTGTGTTGAAAAGTCTGCTGTGATTCTGATGGACTTTCCCTTGTATGTGATTTGTTTATTTTATCTAACTGCATTTAGAATTTTGTTCTTCTGTTTGGTTTCTGGAATCTTTACTATTATATGCTTATGTGTAGATTTGTTTTTTGATTATGGCTAGGTGGAGTCTTATAATCCTAACTTATCTGTAAGTAATTTTCTTTTCCCTTCTTGGGAAGTTTTTTGGCATTAATTCTGTGAAAACTTTTCATTTCATCTGCCATCTGTCCTATTTCTTCATTAACTCTAATCAATGTTATGATATGCTTCCTCATGATCTATCAGCTGCTGGATTCATTTCTCATAGTCCCTTACTATTTCTAAGAATTTTTTTTTCTTTTCCTGGTCACTAATTGCAATTCTATCTTCTATATCTGAAATTCTGTCCTTGCATCAACTCATTCTGCTGTATAAACATTCAGTGGAGTTTCTAACATCTTGGATATTTGTTTCCATCTGTTTATGTACTCCACTTGTTTCTCATGTTGGGATTCCATCATGTTACTCAGATCTGCTATTTTTAAAATGTGTGTCCACTCTAGATTTATTATCCATGTCTTGTGCTGTGGGCACAATCTCTGTGTCATCTGAGATATTATTTCTGATCTCATCTTTTGCAGATCTACTTTCATTGTCAGTTCAGGGACTCCAGCTATCATATGAGATTGTTCCATCTCATTTCACTTTGGGTTTGCTCTCAGTGATATGGAAGTCTGGTTTTGAAACTTGTTTACATATTTTCTCATTTCAACATGTGAAGCCCGCCATGCTTTTGTTGAAGCAACTTTTTGCTAACCCAGTTGTCTTCAATTCTCAGCAAGACACTGAGTGGTCTTTTGGCTGCTGTTCACCAGCACACCAATTCCCAGGTTCAGAATGGTGGCCTTCTTGGTCCCTGAGCTAACCTGTTGTCTGGCCAGGCTTCTGGCTAGGGTCTGTGCACACTTGGGGTACTATCTATGTGTGCCTCTGGCTGTGACCCCTATGCACCTATGGTCTGGGAGGGCCTTTGCCTGGGGCCTTGCACTACAGTTCCTGTTGTCTTTTGGAAGCTTCTGCTAGTCTGTGTGCCCTTATCAATGGTATCAGGGAGAGCCTCTGGCTGTTGCTTGTGCACCTGTGTAGCTCTTTTCCAGGTGGGACCTCGGCTATGACCTGTCTACCCATGCCACTGTGATTGTGGTGTGTCTCTGGTTGAAATCTGCCTGCAGCTTCACTGCTCTGGTCCACACCGCTGCTCTCCAGGATCTTCAAGCACTTGCTGATGCAATAAGGTGGTTCCCTGGCTGAAGCTTATATACCTGTACAGCTCTTTCCTGGGTAGGCCTTTGGTTTGGGCCTGTGTGCCTGAGCCTCTGATGTCAGGGTGGAGCCTTGGCTGGGATCTCCTTGCATCCATGCCACTCTGGTCCACACAGCTACTCTGCAGTATCTGCACACACTCACCAATGCTATGGGCCCGTGGGTATCATTTTATGCTTAATACTTATACATTATTTTTTCTTATATCAATATCCAGTTTGTATTGAATGATGTTATGGTTGCTAATTTGCATGTTATTGCAACAGCCATAGTTATTATTCCTAGTAGGTTTTCTCTAAATGATGATATGAGTAGTACATTTGTGTCACTAACAATATTCTTGTGTATTCCCAGAGAAATGGCTGTTGTTTTAAATACTGCATCACCCCTCACAAATTAATGCAAGGAGTCATATTTGAGACACCAGCAAACATGGTAGTTATTTATACCCAGAATCCATCACTGAGAAGGAGATACTAAGTAAATATTTCTCCACACTACCAAAAATATTTTTTTTTTTTGGTACCAGGGATTGAACTCGGGTCCTTGCTTGTGAGGCAGACAGCAGAACCACTGAGCTAAGTCCCCAGCCCCCAACATAATTTTACTATAAGCAGTACAAAACTCAGAAACAAACAAACAAAAAAGAAACTGAAAAGCAACATAAATGTATAAGCCTGAGCAACAAAATACCTCCCAAAATAGCCAAATCCCACATGAACAGTCCATGAGGCTTTGAGGGGAGGAAATCAAAAGACACACAAATTATTCAAAAGGACACCAGAGGATATAAAAAAATAATGTACATATGAGGTTCACAAAAGATAAAATTAAACAGATAAAGAATATAGTAAAGAAAATTATTGGGGAGCTTATGTATGACACTCATGAAAATCTAGTTGAGTTAATTAGAATGATACAGAACATCAATGATCAGTTTAGCAAAAGATATGTGTACATAAAATACCAAAAACATTTAGGAGATTAAATATTCCCTTCAAAGTATGGGCAGCAAAAAGAAAAAAAAAAAGTGTGAGGAGAGTGTCAGTACTGGAAGACAGTGCTGAGGTCAGAGATTAATTACTCAGAGATACCTTATAAACAAAAGAACATGAAAAAGGGATGCATCAGATGATAGACAATACAAAGATGAATAATCTAAGATTAATTACGACAATTAAATAAATAAGAATTCAAAAGTGACCTAAAATCTATTACAGTAGAAATGGAATACGACTTAGCCATAAATAATGATAAATTAGATTCATTCATACGAGCATGGATACATATTGAGGATATACTCCGAAGTGAAATGAATAAGTCACACATGTGTAAATACTGAATAGTTTCTCTGGTGTGAATAAACTATAATAGTACATAAGATCCTAATGAGATAATTGACACTGTGAAATAGGAAGAAAAAGGCTAAAGCTGTAGGGAAAGTGGGAAGGGTACAGGAAAGGTAATAAGGGAAAAGAAAAGAAATTGATAAAATGAAAAAATGGAAATAAAGTGTTTGTAAATGGGGAGGGTAGAGGGGGTGAAGGGAAGGCAGGGACAAGGGGAAAAAATGAGAACCAAGTCCTTTCATGTAAAGGTACAAGATCCTAATAATGAATGTAACTGTACTGTATACCTAAAATGTACCAATATACTCAATGAGGAAAAAAAATCTATTATAGTAATAAAAGCATAAAACTTTACAAATATAGGGAGAGAATTAAACATACAGATAAGTGAAGTATATAGAACCCCAAATAGCCATGATTTAAGAAACAGCCTTTCTAACCAGAGGATTTAGCTCTGTGGTGCTACTACCTGCAGAAAAGTTTAGGGTCCCAAGTTCGATCCCTGGTACAAAGAATAAATAAAAACATAAAGTAAAATAAAAAAACATCCCCTCTAAGACACAACAAAATTAAAGTCCTAGTAATTTTACATGGGAATAGAATATTGATATCTGTTAAAACAGTGAGTAATTGTAAATATAAACTCATTTGAATTACAGGAGACTTCTCAACACAAACCTCAAAGGTCAGGAGAGTCTCAAGTATACTGTTTCATACCATAAAGGATATCAAATTTCCAAAAAAAAATTACATCCTTCAAAATTAGCTTTCACAATTGCTGAAGACAGAAGATATATCAATGACAAAGGACATCTCAAGAAATTCATGAGCACAAAATCCATACTACAAAATTTGTCAGTGATAGTCTGAAAGCAATCCAACAATGCCAAAATGTCAAGTGGAATGAATAGACCATTTAACATGATCAATTAAATAGAAAGGGAAAAACTGAAAGCCTCTTAGAAAATACTACAGTGATAGACAGACATCAATAACTATCAATAATATCTTTCAGGTGATTGGTCTCAATTCTCAGTAAAAAGAAACAAGTGGGCAGAATGGATCAAGAATCTAACCCTACATTTAACCCAAACAGTGAATCACACATTAAAAATTAATAGTGGAAAAAAGTGTCACCAGATGTAAATAGTAATAAAATATTTTAATTTCAGACAAATTGGATTGCAAACCAAAACAAATTTGAAGAGGCAAAGAAAACTAGCACACATTGGTTAAGGAAACAATTCAACAAAAATATGAAACAATTATATACATGTATGCAACAAACACCAAAACAACCAACTTCATAAAGTGAATAACTTACTGGACACTAGTTAAATCAGTATCTTACTGTGACAAACAGATATACCAGACAAAATAACTAAAAAAGAAATAACACAGTAGAAACAAAAAACAACTTAGGAAATATCTACAGATGTTCCACTGAACAAAAATTCACATTTTTGTCAGAAGCACATGAGTCTTTCACCAAATTAAATCACATGTTAGCACATAAAGCACACATAATTAAATGTAAAATAATTAAAATTATCTCACAATTATCATCAGATTGTAGTGCAATGAGACTAGAAATTGGAAAAAGATAGTATTATGCAAACACATGTAAATAAAACAATAGCATTTTGAGGAATCAATGAGTCACAAAAGAAATCAATGAAAAAGATGAAACAGTTTCTGCAATCAAACAATAGCAGCAATACAACAAAGCAGATGATGAAATAAGGCCTAAGATTATACCTGTGAATAGCCACAAAAAAAAGAACATGTCCTAATAATTACCCTAGTGATTAACTTCTAGGTCCTAGAAAAACAAGAGTAATCCAAATTTAAGCTAGGATAAGAATGAAAATTATAAAGATCAGAGCAGAAAGTAATGCAAATAAGGTTAATATAATTCAAATAATCAATGAATTAAGTAGTTGATCCTCAGAGAGAATAAATAAATTAGACAATCTTACCAAAAATAAGAAAGAAATCACATGTCATAGCAATCAGAAATAAAAAATTCAAAGTCACAGTGGACACAGCTGAAAATAAGAAGAAAATTTGTAATTACTTTGAGAACTTTTATTCTGATAAAATGAAGAATTCAAAAGAAATAATTAGATCTCTAGATGCATATTATTTGCTAAAACTGAACCAAGAATATTTAAAAACTGTGAATAACACAATAACTACTAATGAAATTAAAGCAATATGTAAAAATAAATATGAACTAGGAAAATTCTAGGTATAAGATGCATTTATGGCTGAATTCTACACAAAAAAAAGTCTAGGATAATCTAACATCAATACTTAAGTTCTTTTAAGAAATTGAAGGGAAGGAGCACTCCTGAAAGCTTTTTTTTTTTTTCAGCTGTAATTGAGTTTATTGGTACATTTTAGGGATACAGCACAGTTACATCCCTGAAAGCTTTTGTAGGAGCTAGCCTTACTGTATTTCCCAAACCAGAAAAGCAACCAAGTAAAAGAGAACTACAGGCCAATCTATCTAATGTGCATAGATGCAAAAATCCATAGTTATAATGGGATAGAGAATGCAACATATCATCAAAAATATCATGTATCAAGAAGTATTAGGATTCATCCTAGAGATTCAGGGATGATTCAAAATATGCAAATCAAGAAATGTAATATATCACATAAACAGAAGCAAGGACAAAAATCACATGATCATCTCCATTGATGGAGAAAAAAAGCCTTTCCAAAATCTAATCTAAATTTAGGATAGAATTCCTGAAGAAAAGAGATATAGAAGGACTTTATTAGTTTAATAAAAGCTGTTCATGAAAAAACAACTTCTAATATCGTATTAAAAGGGAAGGGCTGAAAGCTGTTTTCCTGTAAATTTATAAGCAGGACAAGGATGGATGCCATCATCAAAACTCTTCAATATAGATCTCGACTGTTGCCAAGGCAATAACATAACAGAAAGAAATAAATAGGACATGTGTAGGGAAAAAAGTCAATTTTCTATTATTTGTAGTTAACAAAATCTTCTATATAGAAGACCCAAGGTATTCACCAAAAATCTCCTAGAATTAATAATCAAATACAGAACACAAAGTCAACACAAACCCACACACACAAATTGCAGTTTTACATTACACTAATAATAAACACAACAAGAAAGAGATTAAGGAAATGGTACCAAATACAAGAAAATCAAAGAAATTAAATACTTAGGAATTAACCTAAAATAGTTAGTGAAAGGTCTTTAAAGCAAGAGGAGATCAAAGGGGATATTAGAAAATGAACTTTGCTTCCATTTTTTTCATTTTCTCATATTCCATTCACCTTTTTAGATAGGGAGTGAGGTGTTGAAGGAAGAGCAGGGGATTTGGGAAAAACTAAGAACCAAGATGGGTTATATAAAGTTGCAAATTTCAAATAATAAATATCATTATATTTTATACCTTAAATATTCCAATAAAATAATTTAAAAAGTAAAGAAATAAAGGGGAGACAATATTAAAGGAAGGAACTTTAATTGTCTGTTATTTGGGACTCCAGCAACATATTTTCCTTCCTTCCTTTCTTTTCTTTTTCCAGTAATTTAAGTGTTACATCTATTTGTATACATTGAGAGTTCATTGGAAAGTCACCAGGAAGTTGGTATGATGCAAACATTTACCCATTACATTAGGAATTCAGATATATTAGGATGACACTTTGAATTTATAAACTGTAGTTGGTTTTCAGTATGAGAGTCTTCTATTTTTTCCATTAAGTTTATTGGTACATTTAAAGTATACAATACAGTTACATTTATCATTGGGATCTTGTACATTTATCTAAAGAAAGAAGAGCAAGAAAAACTGAAAGCTCATACAAGGGAGGAAATTATAAAGATAAGAGCAGAAATTAATGCAAGGAGATTAAGACAACTACACAAAAAACAATGAATCAAGGAGTTGGTTTTTTGAAACAATAAATAAAATCAATAAAGCCTTAGCCAACCTTTAAAAAATGAAACAAAAGGCTCTAATTCATGCAGTTAGGAAAGAAAAAGTTGAAGTCACAACAGATACACCAGAAATCCAGAGGATCATCAATACCTACTTCAAAAATCTGTACTCTAATAAAATGGAAATTGCAGAACAAATGGACAGATTCCTAGATACATATAAAGTTATAAAAATGAATGAAGATTTAAAAAGTCTAAACAGCTCAATTATATTTATTGAAATTGAAAATGTAATTAAAACATTACCAATAAAGAAAAGCCCAGGTCCTGATGGCTCCACTGCTGAATTCTACAAGACATTTAGCGAAGAACTATCACCACTACTCTTTAAACTCTTCAACGGAATTGAAAGGGAAGCAATACTTCCAAATTCTTTCCTGGAAGCAAGTATTACTTTGATTCTAAAACCAGGGAAAAGATCCAACTAAAACAGAACTACTGGCCAATATCCCTAGTGAACATAGATGGAAAAATCCTCAGTAAGATACTGGCAAACAGAATATAGAAGATCATCAAGAATATCATACACCCTGACCAAGTTGGATTTATCCCAGGGATGCAAGGATGTTTCAATATACATAAGTTAATATATGTAATACATTATGTTAACAGAGTCAAGGATAAAACCTATATGATCATCTCAATAGATACAGCAAAAGCATTTGACAAAATTCAACACGCATTCATAATAAATACCCTACAGAAAAATGGAATAGATAGTCTTTATCTCAACCTAGTAAAAGCTATCTGTGAAAAACCAACAGCCAACATCATTCTAAATGGTCAAAATTGAAATGCTAAAATCAGGAAGACAAGGATGTTCACTATCACTATTCCTGTTCAATATAGTTCTATACATGTTAGTCATAGCAATTAGACAAGAGAAAGAAATAAAAGGTATAAAGATAGCAAAGGAAAAAATTACACTGTCAGTATTTGCTGATGATATGATACTTTACATAAAAGACCCAAAACACTCCACCAAAAGACTTCTAGAATTAATTGATAGATTCAGTAGAGTAGCTGGATAAAAGTTCAATATAGTAAAACCAATAACCTTCTTGTACACAAATAACAGACTCACTGAGAGAGAAATTAGGGAAACAATTCCTTTCACCATAACATCCAAAAGATGAAATATCTAGGAAGCAATCTAATGGAGAGTTATTTATTTTGAAAGTTTTGGAAAATGAAAAAAACTTACCTTTCAAGTCCCTTCACATTAAAAAAAGACAGGGTAGTAGTGTTATGAGGGATTATTTTTTCTTTATTTTCAATAATATTGTTCATATGAGTAATTGGGATTCATATATTTCTCTTTTGTATGTGGTACTATAATTTTTCATATATAGAAATTAATAAAATGTGTATAAATAACATATGTTCATTGAAAATATATTGGCTCCCAATATCTCTTGAAATAGACATTAGAAATCCTTTTAAAAAATGGAAATATATCCTCCTGGATAGGTAAATAAATATTGTCAAAATTGATATACTTCCATAACTGATATATATTTAATCCAATCTAAATCAAAACACCAGTAGTACTCCTCCTAATATTAGAGGAAAAAAATCCTGGAATTTGTGTAGAACCAGGTAAGTCATAGAATAGCAAAACCAGTCCTTGGGAAACAAAAGCAAAGCAGGACTTTGACAATCACATGCCTCAAATTATACTACAAAGCTATTCTGATAAAAACATGATGGTACTGGGAAAAAATCATATACATAAATTAAACAGAATAGAGGATACCGAAAGAACCCCAGGTATATTCAGACACTAGATTTGTGACAAAGGGTCCAAAACTTTACACTGAAAAAATTATACTGTATTGAACAAGCGATTCTGGGAAAACTGACTATCCACATGCAGACGATTGAAGTTAGAACCATGTCTCTTATCATGTGCTAAACTAAAATAAACTAAACTAAAAGTCTAAATGTTAAAAGAAAAATCTATAAACACATGGAAGATAAAATAGCTAAAACTCTTGAAGCCTTAAGTATATGGAAGGACTTTCTGAGCAGACTTTCAACTGCACAAGCAATAATACCAAGGATCAACAAAATCAAAAGCTTCTACACAGCAAGAGAAACCAGTAACAAAGTACAGAAAAGATAGAAAACATGAAAATTATTGTCAATTATTTCTCATGCGGATGAATGAATATCTAGAAAATATGAAGAACTAAAAAAATTATATGATGTAAAATAAAAGATCCAGACCAAAAAATGGGAACTGAAAGGAACTGACACTTTTCATAAGAAAAATCACAAATGGGCCAACGAATACATGAAAAAAAATCTTCACTGTCTTTATCTTTATATGAAAGAAATTAAATCACCAAGATTTCATTTACTGGGGAAAGAATGGCTATCATCAGTAAATAAAATATTAACAAATGGTAGTGAAACTGTTGGAGGAATTAAGTCCTCACGTATTGCTGGTGGAAAGGTAAACTAGCACAACCATTGTGGAAAACCATATGGTAAGTCCTTAAAAAACCTGAAAGCAGAAATTCCAGTTGATGCAGCTATTTCATTTCTAGGTATCTTTCCACAGGATTTGAAAACATCATATTGCAGTAATACTTGCACACCTGTGTTTACAGCAGCACAACTCAAAATACCTAAGTCTTGGAAGCAGCTTATATTTCTATCCATGGGTGAATAGATTAAGAAAATCTGATATTTATATGCACTGAAGTATTATTCAGCTATATACAGAAATAATCTTGAGTCATTTTTTTGGAAATTGGTTCACTTTCAGAAAATAAAGTTAAGTAAAATAAATCAGACTCAAAAGCTTAAACATTTCATGGTACCTCTTATATGAGAAACCCACAATATAAATAAATAGCAAAATAAAAACTAGATAGTAGGAAATAGGGAGATAGGTCTTTAAGAAAAGCAAAAGATACCAAAAGGTAGCAGGAGAGGAGAGGACAGGGAGGGAAAGTGAACTAAAGAAAAAAGGTTGTAGCGGGAGTGGTGGTGTATGCCTGTAATCCCAGCACTGGGGAGGCTGAAGCAGGAGGATCATTGTGAGTTCGAGACCAGGCTGGGCTACATAGTGAGTTCCAGATCAGTCTCAACTACATAGTGAGACCCTGTCTCAAAATAAAAAAACAAAAAAAGAAGATTGTATTATGTACATGTATCAACACCCCATGAGGAATCTGATTATTATTTATTGCAAATGTGTACTACTAAAAATAAAAACTGAAAAAATGAGGATGGGTTGTGAGAGTATATTGATATTTCAATTATTTTGAAGTCTATATAAATGTACATATATAAATGCTTTTAATTGTAATTATAAAATCATAATACATCAAAAAATTTTCAGAATATTTTATATATCAGAGTACATCTATGTTAATCATTTTAACATGAACCTAGACTATACAACTGTCTTTGTGAATTACAACTTTTAATTGTGCTTGTGTGTGTGTGTAAGAGAGACAGAGAGAGGGTGAGAGAGAGAGAGAGAAAGGAAAGATATACAGATACGCTAGTTAAACATTTGATTATGGTAAGACATATGATTAGATGAAACAGTATGCTTATCTCCCTTTTTGGGAAATAAATGACTGCCTTTTAAAATCTTATTTTTAACTGTTCAGTTGAAGAGGGCATTCTTCTTACCCACAGATTGCACTTAACTTACCCCTTTTCATCATGCTTCATTTGTAACTCAGACCTTTGAAACTGTGCTGCTCCATGACGTTGTGTCCTTGGACTTGATAGTGAGGGTGAGAAGGAATGATCCTGGAGAAAGACCAATTCTATAATAAAGTTTAGAAATCCATAGTATTTTAAAAGCTAGTTAAAACCTGGTGTGAACTTTTAACTAAGATGATTCTCTTAAAAAGTATTTATGAAGAATAGACTTGAACTATGGGAAGAAAACTTGGAACTATTGGGATCTATGAGCGAAATGTACATCAAGGGATTAAGATTTTTTTCTGTCTATTTGCATTATTACATTTACATTACAATTTTATATTGCTTTCCAATATTCTAACTCTCATCTTTTGTTTACAATGGTTCATTACAGTTAACTATTGTGCAATTTAAGTACTTAGAACTTGGAAAAGGAACAGAAGTGAAGGTGTATATTTTCACATCATCTTCACATATAAGCAAATGTATTCACACCATTATCACATCAAAATATAACAGTTGTAGGACTCCAGACATTGTTATTCAATAAAGAAAACAGTGGTTTTTAATAAAGGTCCTCCATAAGAGTAACAAGAAAGAGTAATTCAGACAGACAAGCAACCATAAAACAGGTAATTCAGCAAAATTTATGAAACAAATTTTTTTCTCAAATGTACTAGTTGAAGATGAATCTTGTTCGGACTTGTGGAACAAATTGAATTTAGATCACCAAAATTCCTCCTTTATATTCATGCACTTTCTCAAATAAATTTAACATGAAAAGGCAGTATCAACAGTGAAGTACCTTTTTACTCTTTCTTTCCCTAGTCAGAAGTAATATGTTTATTCTCGAGGGTTAGTAAAATTTGATCCAAAATTTTCATCTATGTATCAGGTAAATTCTTATGAGTCCAAGAGCAAGGGATTGATATATAATTCAGGATGTAAGAATGTCTAAAATGCTTAGAGATACATATTTTGTGTTTTCAGTTATGAGCTCAAAGAACTAAATATAGTCTTTGGTAAATTTAGCTCTGCAAAAGTACTAAATGTTACTCAGGTAATTATCTACTATTGCCATTTTTCTTTTCTTTTTTGGGAGGTGTGCATATGTACCCTCTCTTGTTATACATTTTGGGACACACCAGTATCCAATTATTCTTTTAAGTAGTTTCTGATCATTATTATTGTATTTTGCATTGGCATTTAGAGTAAAATCAAAATTAATGAGTGTAAAGTATCAGTGACAGCATTTGATTCAGTTTTTACTAAGATTTGTTTTTAGAAAATATGCAATTTACAAGAAAATAAGTCACTAGCTGAGTATTTTGTCATTTTTTAAATTGCTATTTCTTCTTCAAAAGATGAAATTTAAGTTTTTTCATGTTTTTATACCTTCAAAAGAAACCCTATGAGTTAAATATATAGTTGCCTATATAATGAAACATATTGAATGCAATTTAATTATAGTAACTTTCACCTTTAGGCCTTTTATACTATCTCATGAATACTTTTTAAAAAGCACCAATAACACTGAGAGAAGATGTGCTTTAAACTGGTTATTTTCTCACATCCTAATTGTTAGATATAAACTGAACTGACATCTAGATGATAACAGAAACAGCCTAGATGATAGGAAAATGGATATGAAGGAGAAAATATATTAAAAAACGACTGGGCCATGTTGATGTTGATATGGCTCGACGAAAATAACCAGAGTAAAATTTGTCTTCATTCAATTTTTTTTGGCAGTCAGATCTTGTGTATATCAGCAAGAGCTTGTGTTAAAAAGTATAAGAGGTTACAAAACTATCCCAATCTATTAATGCAAGTATCCAGTTTTCTTAAGTAAGTTGTAATTACTAAGGTTTAAAATGGGGAGGATCATTTCAAGAGGTAATTTTCAAGGCAATTCAATATAATTAAAAATGAAGCTATGTGAAATAGGAAGAAAAGGTCTACAGGTGTAGGGAAAGTAGGAAGGGTAGGGGAAAGGTAATAAGGGAAAAAAATATGAGAAAATGAAAAAATGGAAATAAAGTGTTTGTAAATGGGGAGGGGAGGAGGGGGAGAAAGGAGGGTAGGGACAAGGGGAAAAATGAGAACCAAGACCACCTGTCATGTAAAGGTACAAGATCCCAATAATTAATGTAACTGTACTGTATACCTAAAATGAACCAAAAAAACTAAAAAAAAAAAAAATGAAGCTAAACTAACATTGTCATTTAGTGGGGGGACAAACATATTAACACTGACCTTTTCCTTTTCTCTATTATTTCTGTTGAATATGGAAAATAGTTTGAAATACTTGTATATTATGTTGACATATAAAACACTTTAACATGTCCTACTATTTCCACACTTATTACCAAGCAACTATGTTTCCTCGAAAAAATATATACACAAAAAATTATCTATGTATAGTTTACACCATTTTCTTCATTATTTCATTTGAGATTTATACAAATGTCATTATTATATGCTTTTCAGATGATATTTTTGAAATATAAAATTAATAACTTGTTTCAGCTCATCAAGTGCATAAGTAATGGAGCCATAGTTCAAATGCCCAATTTTCTGTATCCAAACTCACCATTCTTTTCCAGTTTTTGGTGCTTCCAAAATGAAAAAACTGAGCAAAAATTTGATTCCTTATTTTTTTAACAACATGACATTTACATTGGATCAGATAAATAATGCTGTTATCAGAATGAAATGATGTACTATGAAACCTGCTTGTAAGGCCTTTGTCTATTTGTTGAAAATGTTTTGTTCTGGAAAATAAAAAGAGCTAACCAGTAAACTTTGGAGCCAAATTTAAATAGGGGAGTATTGTCAGAAAATAGCATCCACATTAATTTGTGCCCTATTTTTAACTTTACCATAAACAGTGAATTTTACTCAAACCCTGCCATTAACTTCCATTGTCATCTTGTGACAACATTGCCTATTTTAACAGAAATCAAACCTATTAATTTTATGGTCAATTATGAATGTCAAGCACACTTGCATTTCCGGATAGGTACTGATGCTTCTAATGAAGATACATGACTATGGTTTGAATAAACAAATGATTATGGTTGATAACACAAGTGGAAAAAGGTCTTAATTAAATTAATGAATATCATGTCTGTTGTGGTTGTCCCTAGGACACCACTTGCATTTAATTATCTGAGTAAAAATACTCAGACACAGGGTAAGAAATGAATGTTCTTGTTCAGAATTTCAAAGCCCATAGGCTGTTAGATAGCTAAAACAGTGTAAATCATGAGTATTTTGGTAGAATTTAGGATTATTTTACATAAAGATAGATCATTTCTTATTATTTCCAATTTTCTTGCAAACTGAAAGCTTTTTTAAGGCTTTCATTTTACTTAAATTTTGACAGTAGGAAAAGAGCACATAATACATACCAATTCTCCCATTCTATTAAAATAGCCAGGTGTTAACCAAAACTACAATCATCAACATATACACAAAAGATGTGATTGCAATGAAAATTAGATTATCATCCATTTTTAATTATTTTCATTTATCAGTAACTTTGCAGCAGTACATGCACTTTACAATCCTTTTGGGGAATTGGTACATGTACATAATAAGCTTCTTTCTTTTCAAAATCTGCTTCCCCCTATCCTATGATCTCTGTATCTAGTTCCCCCATTCCCCCTTTTCATTCTGGTTGATATTATTAATCTTAGTTCATATTTATGGCATACAATGTTCATATTCATTGAGGATATCAGGATATTATACGTGACATATATTGATGTGACCTGTTTCCACATCCCATCCCTCTCACTCCTATCCCTTGATGTCCTGAACTCCTTCCTATCTGCAAGAGATCCATCTCCTTATATCAGTGTATCCTTCCTTCACTTTTGCTTGGTTTTAGTTTATACTTTGCTTTACTCAGATGAGAGATACAATTCTGTACTCAAGTTTGTGTGTCTGATTTGTTTCACTCAACATCATATTTACCCAGAGCATCCACTTTCCATAAAGGTTCAAATTTACTTTATACCACAGTAGTATCCCATTATACAAAGATACCACATTTTCTTTATCCAATTGTCTGTTGAGAGGAATATAGGCTATTCCCAGGATTTTCTTTTATGGATTGTTTTGCTGTAAATATTGGTAAGCATGCATCTCTACAGTATGATATCTTAAGTCCTTCAGGAGTAGATAATTAGCAGGGGAACAGCTGGGTCATATAGAATTTCTAATTTTAGCTCATTGAGAAATATCTATAATAATTTTCATAGTATTTGTACCAATTTACATTTCCACTAACAATGTAGGATGTACTTTTTTCATCACGACTATGTTAATATTTGTTATTTTTTGATTTCTTGATTTGGAGTAAGATGGAGTAATAGCATAGCTTAAATTTGCATCTTTTCCACTGGCCAGAGATGTTGAACATTTTTTTTATACTCGTTGGGCATTTGTACTTCTTCCTCTGTGAAATGTCTGCTCATTTCACTCACAAATATCTGGGTTTTTAAATATTTTGGTGGTCTAATTTTTTTTGTTTTAGAAATATTCTAAATATCAATCTTCTGTCTGAGGAGAAGCTGGCAATATTTTTGCCTTCCTAGAGGTTGTCTTTTCACTTTACTAACTGACTCTTTTACTGTACATAAGCTTTTCAGTGTGATATAATTTTATCTGTTGATTCTTGCTGTTATTATTTGGTTTAATTGAGATTCTATTTAGAGAATCCTTTCCCGCATCTGTATCATCAAGTAATTTTCCGATTTTGTCTTCCAGTATGTTTAATGTTTATTTTGTAATGTTTAGACCTTTGAATTATTTTTATTTTAGGTTAGATAAATATGAAAGTTGAATCCAGTTTAAATCTTCTATAAGTAGCTAACCAGTTTTTCACAGCAGCACATGATTGTGGCCCTATTGTCAAAGATCAAATTCTGAATATGTCTGTTTTTTTTCTCTATCCTATATTATATTCTATAGGTCCATATATCTGTTTTTGCTCCAGTACCATGCAGATTATATCACTATTTCTTTGTAATATAGCTTGAAGTCAGATATTGCAAGGCCTCCAGGTTTGTTCTTCTTTTTCTCTCATTGAGTTTATTGGTACATTTTAGGTATACAGTACAGTTACATTCATTACTGGGATCTTGAACCTTTACATAACAGGTCTTGGTTCTCATTTTTTCCCCTTGTCCCTCCCCTCCCTTCACCCCCTCCTCCCCTAACCATTTACAAACACTTTATATCAATTTTTTTCATTTTCTCATATATTTTTCCTTATTATATTTTACCTACCCTTCCCATTTGCCCTACACCTTTAGCCCTTTTCTTCCTATTTCACATTGTCAATTACATAATTAGGATGTTATGTACTATTATACTTTTTCACACCAAAGAAACTATTCAGTATTTACACTTGTGTGACTTATTTCTTTCACTTAGGAGTATATCCTCAATGTGTATCCATTTTCCTATGAATGAATCTAATTTCTCATTCTTTATGGCTGAGTAATATTTCATTTTATAGAAAAATCACATCTTCTTTTCCAGTTTTCAACTGATGGGCAAATGGGCTATTTCCAAGTTTTAGCTACTATAAACTGTGCTGCTATAAACATAGGTGTGCACATATCACTGTGGTATGATTCTTTTAAATCTTTTGGAAAGATACCAAGCAGAGGGGTGGCTGAGTCAAATGGAACCTCTAGTCCAAGCTCTTTGAGGTATCTCCATATTGATTTCCATAGCAGTTGCACCAGTCTGCATGCCCACCAACAATGGAGAAGGGCTCCTTTCTCCCCACAACCCCGCCAACATTTGTTATTGTTTGATTTCTTGACAGCAGCCATTCTTTCTGGGGTGAGGTGGAATCTCAGTGTAGTTTTGATCTGCATCTCTCAAATGACCAATGATGTGGAACGTGTTTTCACATATTTCACATATTTACTTACTTTTACTACTTTGTCTAAGAAATGTCTGTTCATTTCAGATGCCCATTTTTGAATCAGGTCTTTATATTTGGGGGGCTGAATTTTTATATATATATTGTATATAACAGCTCTTTATCTGAGGAGCAGCTGGTAATTTTTTTTTCTCACACTATAGCTTGTCTTTTCGTTCTGTTGTTGGTTTCTTTTGCAGTGCAGCTTTTTAATAAGATGAGATGAGAGTTGTTGATTCTTTCTGATAGTTCCCATGCTACTGAGGATTTGTTCATAAAGTCTTTTCCTATGCTGATGTCTTCAAGAGTTCTGCCTAACTAATCTTCCAACAGATATAGGGTCTCTTTTTATGTTTAGATCTTTAATCCACTTGGATTTTAGTTTAGTGCATGGTGAAAGATGTGGGTCTAGTTTTAATCTTTGGTAGGTTGAAATGCAGTTTTTCCAACACCATTTATTAAAGAGGCTCTTTCCTCCACTGAGGATGTTTGGTTCCTTTATCAAAAATGAGGTAGTTGAGTACTTCTGTAGTTGTTTTCATATCTTCCAGTCTGTTCCACTGTTCCTCAAATCTGTTTCTTTGCCAGCACCATGCTGTTTTTATCACAGTTTCTTTGTAGTATAGTTTCAAATTGGGAATTGCTATACCCACTGCCATGTCTCTGTTGCCTAGGGTAGCTTTTGCTATTCTAGGTCTCTTCGTGTTCCAAATGAATTTTTGGATTATTTTTTTCTACTTCTGTGAAATATACTGTTGGAATTTCAATCAGCATTGCATTGAATCTCTATAGAAGTTTTGGTAGTATGGCCATTTTCACTGTGTTGATTCTTCTTACACAGGAGCAGGGATATCTTTCCATTTTCTTGTATCCCCTTCAGTTTCTTTTTTCAGAGCATTATAGTTTTCAGTGTGGAGGTATTTTGCATATTTTGCTACATGGATTCCTAGATACTTCATTTTTTTTGGATGCTATTGTGAAAAGAATTGTTTCCCTAATTTCTCTCTCAATGAGTCTGTCATTTGTGTACAAGAAGTCTATTGATTTTGGAGTGTTTACCTTGTATCAAGCTTCTCTGCTAAAAGTGTCAATTAAGTCTAGATGTCTTTTGGTGGAACTTTTTGGGTTTTCAATGTAATCAGCAAGTAATGACAGTTTAATTCTTCATTTCCTGTCCGTATTGCTTTAATTTCTTTCTCTTGTCTAATTGCTGTGGCTAATGTTTCCAGAACTATATTGAAGAGGACTGGTGATAGTGGGCATCCTTGTCTTGTTCCTGATTTTAATGTGAAAGTTTTCACTTTGGGCTACTTAGTATTATATTGGCTGTTGGTTTTTCATAGATAGCCTTTATTAATTTGAGATATAGACCATCTATGCCATATTTTGCAGGGTTTTTATCTTGAATGGTTGTTGAATTTTGTCAAATGATTTTTCTGCATCTATTGAGAGAATCATAAGATATTTGTCCTTGACTCCATTAATACAGTGAATTACATTTATTGATTTACATATTTTGAACCATACTTTCATCTCTGGTAAAACCCAACTTGGTCAGGATGTATGATCTTGATGATCCTCTGTATTCTGATTGCTACTATCTTAGGAAGCATTTTTGCATTTATATTCATTAAAGAGTTTGGCCTGTAGTTCTCTTTTTTAGTTCAGACTTTTGCTGGTTTGGGACTCAAAGTGGCACTAATTTCCAGGAATGAATTTGGAAGTATTGCTTCCTTTTAAATTTCATTGAAAAGTTTAAAGAGTAGTGGCAGTAGTTCTTCTCTAAAAATCTTTTAAAATTCAATGATGAATTCATCCGGACATGGGCTTTTCTTTGTTGGTAAATTTCTAATTACATTTTCAATTAGAGTGATTGTAATTGGGGTATTTAGAATTTTTTTATCTTCATTCAACTATCATAATTCATAAGTATCTAGAAATCTTTCCATTTCTTCTGTGTTTTCCATTTTATTATAGTACAGGTTCTCAAAGTAGGTATTGATGATTTTCTGGATTTCTATTGTATCTGTTGTGACTTTAACTTTTTCATTCCTAATTGCATGGATCTGTGACTTTCCTTTTTTGACAAGGTTAGGTAAGGCTTTATTGATTCTATTTATTCTTTCAAAAAAACAACTCAGATTCCTTTGTTGTTTTAATTATTTTCTTAGTTTGCATTGCATTTCTTTCTGGTCTAATCTTCATAATTTCCTCTCTTGTATGAGATTTGGGTTTTTCATTCTCTTTCTTTCAAGTAGTCTAAGATTTATCATTAGTTTGCTTATTTGAGCTTACTCTGTTTTCCTAGTCTGGGCATTCACTGCTATGAATATTCCACATAGAACTGCTCTCATTGTGTCCCCCAGACTCTTGCATGTTGTATTGATATTATCATTTATTTGTAAAAACTGTGTAATTTCTTCTCTGTGACCCATTGATTGTTCAGGATAGTGCTGTTCAATTTCCAAGTGTTTGGCAAGTTTCTAAAGTTTATTTTCTCTTTCCTTTTTTTTTTTTTTTTTGTCCTGGGGATCGAGTTCAGGCCCTTGCAGTTGCAAAGTAGGCAGTGGAAACACTGAGCCAAATCCCCAGCTCCTATGGTTTCTTATGCTATTGATCTTCAGCATTCTTGAACTATGATCTTATAATATACAGGGAATAACTTTGATTCCTTTGCATTTATTAAAACCTGTTCTATGAGCTAGTATGTGGTATATCTTGGAGAATGACCCATTTGCACCTGAAAAGAATGTATACTCTGATTTTGTTGGGTGGAACACTCTATAGATGTCTATTAAGTTGATATGTTCAAAACTTTGGTTCAGTTGTAATATTTTGTTGTTGATTTTTTGCCTAGATGATCTGTCTATTTGTGATAGTGGGTATTTAGATCCCCCACTACAATTGTATTAGTGCTTATTAGTTTTTTCATATTACTCAATATTTATTTTATATAATGGGAGCATTAATATTTGTTGCATATATGTTTATGATTGTCATCTCTTCCTTTCGAATTATTCCCTTTACAAAGATGTAGTGACCTTCTTTGTGTCTCTTAATTAGTTTTGGTTTGAAATTTACTGTACTGCAAGTAAGATAGCTACCCCAGGACTGGGGACTTAGCACAGTGGTTTTGCCACCTGCCCTGCAAGAGCAAGGACCCAAGTTCGATCCCTGGTACAAAGAAAAAAAAAAAACTGCCCCTGTTTTTTTTGGCTTCTGTAACATGCAGAACTGTTTTGCCTCCTTTCACTTTTAGTTTATGGGCTTCTTCTGCCCTGTGTGTGTTTCTTGTATACAACATATTGTTGGATTTTGCTTCTTAATCCATTCTAACAGTCTATTTCTCTTGATTGGTGAATTGAGGCCATTGACATTGATGGTTATAACTGATTTGTACTGACTTATTTTTGTCATGTTATCGTCCTTTTGTTGACTCTTTATAATTTTTTGCCCTCTCCTTTTAGTTCCTTCCCTTGCCTATTTGATTTTCTCTGTTAGGCCTCATGGTGTTTTGACCTTCATTGTCTTTTTCTAGGATATTTTTTAGAATTCCTTGTAGTGCTGGTTTGATATTCATGAAGTTTCTCAGGTGTTCTTTGTCATGGAAGTGTCTTATTTCCCCATCCACTTCAAAAGAGTGTTTTGCATGATACATCAGTCTAGGTTGGAGGTTGTTTTCTTTTAAGACTTGAAATACCTCACTCCAGGGTCTCCTTGATCTAAGGGTTTGTATTGAAAAGTCTGCTGTGATTCTGATGGGCTTTCATTTGCATGTGATTTGTTTCTTTTCTCTTACTGCTTATAGTATTTTTTCTTCTGTTGGGTTTCTGGGATCTAGACTGCTATATATCTGGGTATAGATATTTTTTTTTTTGGTACAGTGGATTGAACTCAGGCCATTGTGCTTGCAAGGTAGGTAGCAGAACCACTGAGCTAATTCCCTAGGCCAGGCACAGATTTTTTTTTTATCATCACTAGTTGGAGTCCTATATGCCTCACTTATCTGTATGTGTAATTCTTCTGTTCTGTTTGGAAAGTTTTCTGTCATTACTTCTGTGAACAGCTTTTTTTAAAAGTCATTTGTATTTTCTCCTGCTTCTTCATGGATTCCTATCAGTCTTATGTTATTCTTCTTTGCATCATCTAGGAGTTGTTGGATTGATTACTCATGATTCCTTACCTATTTTTAAGAAATATCTCTGTTCAGGGTCACTGACTGCCATTCTATCTTCTGTATCTGAAATTCTATCTTTACATTCTTTTATCCTGCTGCAAAAACTTTCAGTAGAGTTTTTAATCTACTGGATATCTTTTTGAAATTGCTTCTCGTATTCCACTTCCTTCCTATGTTGTGCATTCATGGTTTCCATTTCTTTTTAATGCTGAACCTTCATGGCTTCTATCATGGTTGTAAGCTCTTTTTTTTTGTCAATTTCTGTTCTATAGTCTCTAATCACATCTTTCATTGTCTTCACCATCTCTGAAGTTATCTGGGAAATTATTTCTGTTTTAAATTTTTCTAGAGCCTGATTGATTTTTTTGTTATTTCCTGTACTATGAGTTCAGGGTGTCTTGGTGGTTCACTGTGAGATTTTTCAACTTCATTTGCCCTACTGTTTGCCATTGGTGAAAAGGAAGTCTGTCTTTGTATCGTGCTTAAGTGTTTTTCTCAGTTTGGGTTTTGTTTTTTCTATTGTCCTTGGTTCAATTCCTGGTTCATTACTTAAATCTTCCTGATATAGTTGCACTTTAGGTTTTGAGTCTGTAATGACTCATAGACATTCTCATTTTGATAATATTAGAGAAGACAACTCATTAAATCAATCACAAGTCTTTATCCCAATTGTTACAATCAGCAACACAGTAGGATGAAGCACAATTTAGAAAGTGACCATTTGTGGTCATCATTAATCTGTCACCCTAAATCATGTGAATTAAATTAAAATCAAGAAGCAGCCCAAAATATTTTTGCAGTGAATAGAATTTTCAATATAGCATCTTTACCATTTAGGATGGGGGCTTAGACAAAGTTAGGATGAGAGGAGTAGATAAGTAAAATATTGGAGAAGGTTTCAGGTGAAGCCAGAGGACATAGGATGACCATACAAACCTTAGGGAACTGCTGAAGTCTAAAGGGAAAGAAAGAGTGCAAGAATAAGGACAAGAATATAACAACATAACAGTAATAGGGGTCCACTTTCCTTTGAAATTATTGATGCTTGAGTGAATAAAATCAGATAAGAAAACAACATAAAGAAAGAAGAAATCCGAGGTAGGTCAGGAGCAGGAACAGAAAGGGAGATGAGGAATAATATGGGGAAGCAAGAGACTGAGTTGGAAAAAGAGGACAGAAAAAAGAAAGAATTTGCAGAGTGGAATGAGGAAAAGAAGGAAGAAAAATAATTTGAAGGGCCTCTTTCAGACTATATCTCTGCTGTCACAATAGACAATGTGCATAGCCATGTGCATAACTAAGCCCTTGGATCTCAGCTAGCTGGTGGCAGACCCCTGAGATTCAGGCTGAATTTGGGCTGCAAGGCCCAAAATGAGCTCCCTGACCTCCTGCAGGGTTTATCTTCATAAAGCTCTATTACAGGTTCCCTCTGCCCTTTTTTTTGAAGATATTTAAAGTGTGGACCTCAGAAAAATTCCCTTTATGACAACCTGTGCCTCTGAAGGGTGTATCCGAGGACTGGCACAATCAGGAGGCCTGAGAGTGGGGCATGGGGCGGTTGCAGAGGTGCCCACGTGGCAAGCTAGTCCTTACTGGTTGGCCCCAGGCAGACTGGCGCAAGAATTGCATCTCCAAGTGCCTGTTGCAAACCTCTGCCATCCGCCTTCCACTGTGCAGGTGGGGCATGGGCATGGCTATCTAGTCCTCATTGGTTTGCCCCAAGGAGGCCGGAAGAAGAACAGGATCTCTGAGCAGCTGTCCTGGACCTCCACCTTCCACCTTGCACTGGATGCTGGTCACCTATGGTTCTGTCTTGTCTTGCTTATATAAATTTTATCAATGGGTTCCCAATAAGTATATGTAGAGAATTATCTGTTTTATGAAATAGTAACTAATCATTAAAACAGAAATAACAGTTTCAGAATACTGTTTTATTTTAAAAATAATTAATTAATACATGCAGACATTTTATAAGTTGATCTAAAACAAAAAGAGAGAGAAATTAGAACTTAGTGCCTCAAGTAATATCTTTCCAAATTTGTGAAATTTGAATTTTACTCACATTGTTCATGTAGTTGCCAATTTTCAGGAAATACCAAGAAGAGAGTTATGCATTAAATGCAACATAAAAATGCAATCTGCAAAATCCATACTGTGGAAAGATATAAATCAAATGACCCTAAGTTGTGCAATAGGTAAATTCTAATAGTTAAATGATTCAAATGAAGGAAAACTATAGAATCAGCAAATTAAAGCAAAGAAATAGTAATTCCTAGCTCATGGTCTTCTTGTATGATGAAGTTACTGTGGCAGTCCAGCCGTCACGACATGAACATGCCTGAGCTGGGGAGTGAGGATTAAGAAAGAACAGCACACTCAATAGTGTGGAGACAAGAAGTCTGATTTATTTTATAGAAACAGCACTTTTTAAAGGCACACCAATAGGAAGCATCAAGCAACTACTTGTGTGCAAAGACCAGATTTTCTGATTCTTACAGAGAAGATCAGATCTTTGGCTATCTCTTTGAGTTCCTCCCATCACAGGGTCAAAGAACAAACACATTTAAAGAAGTCCTTGAGCCAGCGGTGGTGGTGCACACCTGTAACCCCATAAAACCAGCCTAGATTACACAGTGAGCTCCAGGTCAGTCTCATCTGCATAGCTGAGATCCTGTCTCAGAAAAATCAAATAAACAAACAGAGTCCTTGAAAAGGAACAAATGTTACATAGATTGTATCAATGCTTTAATGGTAAAAGAAAAAGTTATTTTTCCAATGTCAAATGCCAGTGGACCATGGCAGGCTCCCACAAACTACACAGAAATGTGAGCAGTTATTTTACTTTTGGGTTTACTTTAATGACAAGGGATTAAAATAAAGCCTATGGGCAGCATCTGATTGGCTGAAATACTTTTAGTGTTTCCTATGTAATTGATTCAAATATCTTTGCCCAGAATTTCACTAAGCTACATGTGTGTAGATTTTCTATTTGTGTTTTATTTTACAGTACAAAAGTTACCTCAAACTGTTTGAATTGTATGTGAGTACAGTCTCAAAATATTTCCAAATAAATATTTTTGAAAATATATTTGACATAGCACACTTTCTCAAGTCAAAAGTGAAGTGGCAAACTCTATTGTGGAAAGAAAAGATTTTGAAGGGCCAGGGCACACGATTCAGTTTTCCCCATGAAAATTTAAGTCATTGGTAGGTAAACAGATACATCTTGAGACCATAAAATTAAAAGAAATAAATCAGATGTACAAACCTTAATATTGCATAGTTTTTCTTCAATGAGAAACTCAACATATAAACAAAGAGCAAAATAAAAGATAATATACAGTAGGGAGATATTTTTCCAATGAGAAGGACTAGAAGAGTTGGAGAGTGGAGAAAGGATAGAAATATAATCAAATAAAAAGAATTGAAGAAAAAATGCATATAGATTTTTTTTTTTTTTTGCAAATTGGAAGAGGACCAAGAGATGGAAAGAGTATGGAAGTACAGTAGGGGAAAAAGATGAAAACAATAACATTAAGATATATATGTATTAACTTTCCATGATAAATGCAATAGTTATGTATTAAAAAATAAAAAATGAGACAAAGATTAGAATGCAGAAATTTTGTTGGAGAGTGCTCTTTGGATGTTATCCAGAGAAAATAAATGAAGAAATATTGGGAAGGAGAAGTTGGAATGCAATATAATCTTAATAAAATCACCTGCTAACTCCATAGGAGATTTAGAATTTGAGATAGTCCTTCAGTTTTGTGCAGCAATGGACAAAAGGGATGAGATTTTATATTCGTATTCCATGATAAACTGTTCTTGGCTAGGGAGGGCATAGATAAGCCACAATCACGTTAATAGTGAAGAGTATTAAAAAATGACAGATATCCACTCACAGCCTTCTCAGAAGGTGAAAAAATAAGCTATCCAATTGTAAAAGTAATCTATTTAGTAGACATTTGCACTAATTACAATGATTACTTCCTGCCTTTTTGCATTCTTACATTGATATGTGTCCATCTCTAAACTACACTATTGACTTCACACTATAAATCTTCCCATCAGTCTTATGATATGAGGCAGTTCAGTTAAAATTTTACAGATAGGAAAAAAAAACGGTTCAGAAAAGTTAACATAATAACATTGCATTTGTGGACATGCTTCAGACCAAGCACGTTATCTACATTATTTCATTTGATAACCTCATGCCCTTATAAGTGAAGCATGGATTCTTCATTTCACAAATGAGATAAATGAAGGTAACATAAATTAGATATTTTTGACAGGTACTCAGTGGTGTAGTTAGAATCCTAATGAGCTTGGTGTGAACCCAGCATCCTCTTCTCATCCAGTTGGATGTATATTGCTGTAGAAATTGTCTTGACTCACAAAATAAGTAAAAGACTGACTCCAGTGTTTAACTCTCATCTTCAGGTGTTTTATCACTTTGCATTATCTTATCCAGTACTCTATTCCCTCAGGGATTTTATAAAAAAGGAATTAATGATCCCTGGTTATTTAATATATAGTAATTCTAAAATTAGAAAATAAGCATCTCTAGTGACAACACAAAAAGTCATGAGACAAATATAGTGCTCAAACTATTAGTCTATTGAAGAAAAGTGTTTTGGGGGATACAGGAGCCCTTTAGATCCCTCTTTGGCCACTAACAACATAGTACCAATTTTTCCCCTAAGGATGTCAACCAAACAAGCCTAAAATAATTAATTAGAGAGAAAGCATCATCAATAAGAGCAAACTAACCAGATCCAAACTCTTCAGTCTAGATAAATTTAAGATCAAAGTTAAATTTTTGAAAGTACAATTTTAATTTGTTTGGAAAAGATGAGAGCAGATCTATTTCTGTGTCTCAGAATATCAGAAATTAATGGAAAGAATTTGAAGATGAAATAAGTTCAACTTGGGCCAAATAAAGAGGAAACATTATACCACATTTAGCTAACCATCAATGTGTTATAATTCAGAAATATTAGTACTGGTTGACATAAATTGAATCAGAATGATTCAAATCAATTTATTGAAGAAAAAGACCTTGATTTTGTGTGCAATTGTGGACAGTATGCCCATCTTTCTGTCTTCTATCTTTTGTTATATCAGACTGAGATGCATCTTGGCTAAGAAGACCATGATCCAATTCATTTTGTATGTGGACTCTGTTTTAACTGAAAACACAAAGTTTTTCTTGTTCCTCAAGGCAATCACCTCTGCTTGGTGTGTCCTTCCTACAGCTTTTTATATACCTCTTTCCTTCTCACTATTCATGTTTCAGCTTATATGGGACTCCTGTCCCTAACCCATATTCTGTAACTCTTTAGAGAATAATCTATAATTGAATAGTCTTTATTTATTTACTTATTTATTATTTGTTTCTTCAAGTAGAATGATCTTTTATGAAGACAGGGCACATACGAGTTTTAACACAGCCATAGCTTTGACATGTAAATCAGGATCTGTCATATCCATACATATGTATGTATAATTTTTGTAATATACATATATATATATATATATTAATTTTATATATAGTATATGGTGGAAAAGCAGGAATAGATGAATTCACTGCAAGAAAACACGGACATTTTGAAAATCTCATTTTAAAAGTAAAATAAATATATCCTTTCTAAAATAAAGTGTCATTGTGATTATTGCATCTAGTTATTTTTATTGGATATATTTTTGGCACTTGGAGTTTTGCAAGAAAAATTTTCATGCACAAGTGCAAATAAATATAGATACACAAAAGACAGAAATCTTGTTACTTTATTTGCTTCTTCACAGTATGATGGAGAAATATTCCTGCATTAGGTATGCATATCCCACTTTGAGTATTTTATTCATCAGTTTTCCCATAATATTTATTTGAATCAACCACATACTAACAACATCTGAGGAACATGCAGCCACCCATAGACCTAAAAACACAGTGTGTTACTGAAGACTATGCTGTATTTATTTCTTGGCAGCCTCTTTAAGGTGCAATACTCTAAATACCTAGGAAATCTGCTTCTGCTGAATTAATGTCAATGAAATGGAATAGACAACTAATTACTGCATCTGCCAGAATGCATGCATCATATTGTGCCAGAAAAGAGGTTTTTAAAGCAATAATCTCTGGTTTATGGCAAGTAACTTACTTAAGAACTTCATAAAAATGTAAACTGGATAGAGTTTAAAAAAAAGCAATTCTAACAATTTGATATAAAGCCTAGAGTTCTAAATATGTGTCATATCAATCCTGTAGATTTTGATTATTTGAAGTAAATTTTGAATTTCTATCCTCCTTAGAATGCAGGAGATCTAATTTTTTATGAAAAGAAACATTGCAGATCCTTTGGGGTTCTGCACACTATAGACAACTTAAAGAGAATTTGAACTCACCAGCAGTGTCATGTCCATGCTTATGTTGATTCTGGCATGGGTATTGAGGATCAAATAGGCCTCAGAAGCATCTGCTTTTTACAAATTCAATAAAAGGTTGACATGCTCCTGTGGGTTCCTTTGTTTTGAAGACTTTGAATTCCCAAGATGCACACAGAAGTATCTCAGATCCTTAAAGAAATGCATCTAGTGTGCAGTAGTGAGGGAAAATAGGGCCAGTCAGGATATTTTAGGCTCTGCTCTTAGGGTATTAGCAACTGATTATGTCAACATGGATAATTAAGCTTCAGCTGGAAAATGCAACTAAATATCAATATCCTTTGGTAAATAATCAATAGTACTAATCTGTTGGGGTCCAACTACTCAGAAAAGACAATAGAGAAAAATTAATGGTAGGAATGACATAGATGAATAATAGGAAATTAGACTAAAGAAAAAGGAGATTGGTTTCTGTTAAACTTTTGGGTCTTGTTAACTCTGCTTTTGCATTTGCATCCTTAAGCAATTAGCAATGTTTTTTTTCAAGTATTTTATGTCTCTGAAACACAATTATAAATTCTATGACAACTCAGGGTGAAATTTTTCATAAATTCAAATGATAATGTACTGTTGACAGATCATCTTTAACTCAAACTATTGAATTTTACTCACAAAAATTCTCTAAACGTGAGAATTACAGAACACCTGTCCTACTGGACTAAGCATATGAGGGTGAAGCAGAAACTTCTGCCAGGGCTTTCTTTTTGTTGCTACTCAGCTCTGCTGCCATTTTAATTGTTTAAGCTTTCATGGAAAAGTTGGAAGTAAAGTAATTAAATAAATGCAGTTAGCATTTGGGTTTCATTAACAGTAACTGTTAAAACATTTTAATAAACCTAATTTATTCCCTTCCAATTGAAATTTGTGGATGAGAGAATATATTCTTTACTTATGTCCCAAACAAACACACAGCTCACTAGGGAAAAAATAATCAAAATTGCATGAATAAAACACACATGTTACTCTTAAGACTGGTTGAAAGGTTTTGATTTGTCAAATAAGAACTTGATGTATATGGACTGTGATGTCTTACAAAGTTGAGTTTGTGTCTATTCAAGAATGTTACTGAGCTGCCTGCCTGCCTGTCTGCGATCACCCGGCAGCGTGCGCGCGAGTTCCCGGCCTGCGCGGGGGCCCCCGGCC